>NC_056731.1:968259476-968559476 GCF_019279795.1 Protopterus annectens | reverse complement strand
TAAAATATGTGAAGCAAGAAGGTGCAGAACAAAGCTGCAATCAACTATACAACTAAAACTGTGAAATGATACAGATTAGATGTAAGCAGCAATTACACAGTGATGTACAATTATTCCCCTATGCCTTTGTCTGAGATTTTGCAAGAGAGAATCATCATGTGGCAGATGTGAGACACAAGGAGGATGAAGGGATGGGATGGAATCTGATGTGCAGAATAGAAAGGCATGGATGAAACAGCATAGCAAAATGTGCATGCCATACTATAGATGATTGGTGTGCTAAACTGTAACAGTAAAATTCAATCCTTAACAGACTCACAATGCAAACTAGATAAATCCACGAAGAAATATGACAGACTGCCAATTTAACACAAAACAGCCACTGACACTTCGGTAAATACCTAAACAGGAACTTTAATGCGTAAAGCTCTTTTCGTCAGTCAAAATAAATTGACTTCTTCAGACAAAGATACAAAACAAAATACACAGTATTTAAACCTAAAAAGGTGCCAAAACATTCTTCCATGACGAAAAGCGCTTTACGCATTAAAGTTCCTGTTTGGGTATTTACCGGAGTGTCAGTGGCTGTTTTGTGTCACAATGCAAAGTAGACAACATTTATGACATTCCAATGGATAGTTCTAGGTGTCACTTCTGAATAGAGACTAAGTGAAAAAAAGAAACTGGGCTGTTCCTTGTGACAAGTCACAATGTTCCAATTATTTCTATTACAGAGGTCACAGACCTGGATCCACTGATTAATAAGAGTGGACTAATGGTGTGGCTGTGGCCATTAATCACTGACTGGTAAATGAAAGACAGCTGTATATGATTTTTGAGATGTGTCTGTATGCCAAGACCTAATTTATCATGTAGTGTCAAGAAACTTTCCATAGTTACTGTCAAAGAAAAAAAAAACAATGGCTTTGCAAGATTAAAGGGCCAAAGCTTGCCTGATGTAATCACTGGGACATAAAGTGATTAGCAAACCATGGGCCGGATTCATGAAGGCTTGCATGGAGTCTAAGAGTAGAGTAAGACCCCATGCAGCCAACATGTCCACCGAGCGATCCAGAAACAGCCGGTAGGGGCGTGCAACAGAGCTCCTTAAATGAGTCCTACATGGACAGGGCTTGGATATGCAAATTACCTCAATTGCAGGTGAAAGCTATGCAAATGAGGTAAATTTGCGATCCAGAAAACTCGAACCTGTCCGAGTAGGAGTAGTGTTATTTGCAGAAATGTACTCAGTTGACAACTGAGTGCGGTTCTGCAAATAGCAAAACTGAGCCGTGACAGCTCCTAAAAAAGGATGCATTTACATGAGTAAGCTTGCCAATGGCCAAAAATACGGCCATTGGCAACGTTAAGTGATGCAAAATAAAAAAAAATAACTTTTTTTTTCATCCCGATCTCTGGGGTTTAAGCGTAGCGCAGCGCCACGCAAATGCACGGCGCTCTAAAAACCAGAAAATCAATAATGAAGATCCACAAATGTGGATTTTAACGCTAATATGAATTTACAATGCAAGTGAATGGCAGGCTGAAGACAGCATGGCCACCGAGTAGAGGTTGCTAAGGGGGAAAGCTCAGTCTAAGAGATGTAACCAAGCATTAGTAGGCAATCCTATGTAAATGAGGGTTAGGATAGTGAATCACAAGTTTACATAGCAAATGAGCACAGTCAGTGGAGTGTAGGAGTAGGATAAGGGGAGTAACAGAGTAGAAGACAGATGACATCACAAGGCGGTATGTATGAAAGAAGTGAAGCTCATTGGAGCAGAGTGGCATGTGTCAGCTGTCATTTACACATCATTGAAAGAGGTTTGTCAACAGGTAGGCTAGGTAAAGGCAAGAAATTGAAGGTGTATGCCGTGGATAACACTAAAGATTCTTGCTGAGCAGGTATGCGCGCGTGTGCATGCCTGTAAACCTGAGTAAGACAGTGTGCGTGCATGTAAGCATGAGTGTGTGTGTTTAAGCCAGAGTAAGCATGTATAAGGCTGTTTAAAGAGTTGTAAGTGCATTTTGCGCCGGTGTGCGTGCGTTTTAACAAGAATAAGCAAGTTTTAGTCCATGTAAGCATGTGTGTGCATGTGTGAGCTGGTGTGCACGTCTTTGCGCTTGTGTGCGAGGTGCTGCCCCCCCCGAGGAAACAGAAAGGAAAAAGGAAGCACAACACATAGTAGGAAGCTACCAGGGAGTACTAGCAGAGCTAGCAGGTGAAAACAATCAGAATCAGGCAATTACACAGGCAGTACACTAGCCCAGCCCAGCCCAGCCCAGCACTTAAAACTCTGCAAACAACAGTCCATTATGTTTCTCTTAAGAGACACTGCAACACTGCAGTAAGTTAATAGAAGTGAAAACTGAAAAATCTTTACTGAGACAAAGAAATGTTAGGGGCTGCCATTGCTGTTATAAGGCGACATATGTAACATGTTGAGGGTGGTGACAATGCGAATGCTGCTGGACAACCCACAGTGAGGAGACAGAGAAGAGTGTCCAGGCCCAGGGCAACCTACCAGGGGCTACATGAGCTGGAGATAGTGGAGCGCTATAGAGTGGACAGAGACCTCTTGCAGCAAATTGTTGAGCTGTGCAGGCCATGCCTCTCACACAGAACCAACAGAGGGGAACCCATCCCAGTGGAAACCAAGGTATGTGTTGGCCTAAGAATATTAGCAACAGGTACCTTCCAGAGACCAACTGGTGATATGATGGGGATATCACAGGCATCAGCTTCCAGGGTACTGCACCAGTTCCTGGATGCCATGTCAGCACATGTCAGTGATCATGTATATTTCCCCAATTCCTGTGAGGTATTGGCCAGCAATATGCGTCGCTTCCAGCAAATAGCGGAATACCCTGAGGTAGTGGGTGCAATACACTGCACGCACATATGCATCAAAGCACCAGCCGGTGAGCGGGGTAGGGTCTACTTCAACCACAAGGGCTTCCCCTTCATCAACTGCCAGGTCGTATGTGATGCCCAGGGGATAATACTGAATGTGTGTGCTGGCTGCACTGGAAGCTAGCATGATTCCCATATCTGGCATCTGATGCAGCTGTACCAGACATTTGCCAATGGGGACATCCCACATGGACACCTAGTGGGGGATGCTGGCTGTGCACTGGAGCCATGGCTGATGACACCCATCAGAAACGCACACACACCTGAACAGGAACACCATAATGAGGCACACGCACAAACATGAAATGTAATCGAGTGTGTGTTTGGGCTGCTCAAGTCACGGTTCCAGTGGCTGGACACATCTGGTGGAGCCTTGCAGTACTCACCAAGTACATGTACCCAAATTGTTATGGTATGTGCTATGCTAGATAATATGATCCTGCAAAAACAGCTGCAGCAGGACCAGCATAGGCCTGGGCCAAACAGCCCCCCACCATTGCCAACGCCATCACAGGCAGAGCGTGACTCGGAGGAGGAACAACCTGAACCTGCCCCAGTAGGCAGAAGGAGGCGTGCCCAGTATGCTTTGGCCTTGGCAAAGAGGCAACGCATAGCACATACACTGGCTCAGTAGGAACTCTGGAAATGATACCTCTCTCTGACTCGCACATATAGTAAAAGGGATGCCTAAGTTGACACTACCTGCTTTCAAACATGTATAGGGAGTGTAGTATGTGCATCTGACATAGGCAGCTCTGCAGCACCACCTGAGACATGATTGCCATGTGTTAAGCAATATAAAGCAGTGCTAAACAGCATTTACCACCATGTAGTATATGTAAACAAAATCGCACACACCAACTAGCACAACTGTGGTCAATGTTGAGTAGTATTGGGCAACGTCCAGCAATGTTGGTTAATATTGAGCAATGTCGCACAAGCTTGGTCTAAGTAGGGCATAGCTGAACAAAAGCCAACATGCTCATATTTGCTCTACTAGCCCTTAAGCAGTCTGGTCTGCTCAGTATGAAAATATAAAGCAGTGATGGGCCTTGAACCCTGGATACTGTGCATTATACTCATAGTACTGAACCAGTAAACCATGACAGTATTGTAGTGGTTAGGCTGTATGAAGAAATGTTGATAAGTCTATGTAAAGTATCTCATGGAAACCCTGCAGGCACAGCACAATCCCTGTCGAGTTATGACACAAAGGTGAGTCCTGCAGTAAGAATAGAACCTGACTTTCAACACACACAGTATAATTGTTAATATTGGTCATGTTCACACATCAACAATTGTAGTGGACCTCAGACAGCAACATACTGAAAGGTCACACTGGGCATGCTCACACACTTGAATAAATGAGACAAATGTCAGGCAACAAGACACAGAAAGCCTGAACTGGGCATGCTCACACACTTAGGCCATGTCTGAGTACAACAGTGGGCCACACATATCTGGCAGTTGCATGTGTTAACCCAGGAACCTCTCACTATCCAGCAATCCACCCTGTGCACACAGTTATATGACAACAGACACATATATAATAAAGTGGAACCCTGTCATAATCAAATATGTTCTGCAGATACCTAAGTTGTTCATAGAAACTGGGAAAGCAAAGACGATAAAAACCTGCAAACAGTATCAGCAATAAACATTGTACATCCTGAACATTATCATAGGTTCAGAGGTCGATACTAGGCTATCTGCCCTAGGGCATGTACAAGCCTAGCCAGAGTGTGTTTGGCTTTTGCAACCCTGTCAGATTACTACACTGTGCCTATGAATAGTAGGTCACACAAGATAGCCCATGTACGTTTAGTCTAGTGTGCCTCTGTCTAGCAGGGACCCAGAAGATATCCCAGGGTAAACATACGATCACCCATCCAGTTGTCAAGAAGTGTCCAGTAGGTGGTCAATGGGTGGCTCTGCCTATGCGAAACCGGGATTACAATCCGGAGTGAGTGGAGCCTCTGGGATAAGAATCTGTCCCTTCAGCATGTCCTATTAACATCTGTGCTGAGGTATATGTCCCTGGAGTGTGTAGCTCCAAGGGAGTCAGATATCCTGAGGTGGAGCATGTCCATTAATTCTGGGTTGGGTATTTCCATAAACAACAGGCACACATCTTATCCAAGTAGGCAGTAAGTGACTGAGTAGAGCTGGAGTTACTGTATCCGAACTGTGCAGGTCATCCATGTGAGTCCCTAGATCTGCTTGTTGAGGAACTTTTGTGGCCATTACAGTTGCTGCAGGTGTTGGGTAAGGTACATCCCAAATGTGGCATTGTAACCAAGCACGGTCGTGATGAGTATAGGGGCACAATGACCCCACTTGATCTAGATGTGAAACCATATGGGATAATGTGGGCTATATAGAAGGTGTGTCTAACCACTTTGGCAACGTGATTGTCAAAGGCGACAGTACGAACAAGTTGTGTCCCCAAACCCCTAACAACTCCTTCCATATGTAAAGGATTACTACCTATGTGGTAATGTGTGTGCATGTTGTTATTCCCAAAGGAGATGACTATGTAACTAATGGCATTTAGCTGTAGGCCATGGCTCAGGCACCAGTCATCCATCTCTGTGAGACCCTGTTTGAGTATGCATGTGCCAGCTGGAGAGTTGATTAAGGCACCCAGTTTGCAGTCATCTGCGAACATCGTCAGCCATATTCCTCCTGTGTTAGCCTGTATGTCAGACAAATATATACTGAACAAGAGAGGTCCAAGGACTGAGCCTTGTGGGATGTCATGTGTAACTGGTGTATAGTCAAACATGGCACCTGCAATACTGACCATGTGGGTGCTATCCCTGATCCAGGTAGCAATCCATCATGTGAGATATGTGTCGATATCGATGCTGGTGAGCCTATGCATAATGGCCGAGTGGGGTATTGTGTTGAAGGATTTCGCAAGGTCCAGGTAGGCTGTGTGGACAACCTTCCCTATGTTGATGGACCTGGTAACCGTTTAAAGAATACAAACAGGTTGAAGAGGCAAGATCTGCCCACAACAATGCTGAAATGTGTAGGACACAGTGTCTGTAGGTTCCTGATGTCTATGTGTATGAGTCCCATGACAATATAATCCATAGCTTTGCAGAACAGGCTAGTTAGGCTTATAGGGCGATATTGTCTGTGGTCCGTTGTGGCACCAACTCTGTGGAGCAGGACCACTGTTGCTGTACGCCATTCCTTGGGTACATATCCTGTAGTAACTCTGATATTGAACAGTGACTTAATGTGAGGGTTACGTCTGTCATGCAGCTCGTGTAAGATGCAGGCCAGGACACCGTCTGGTCCCATTGATGCTGTGTTGTCCGCTTTGGGGAGGGCAGCACTCACCTCTTTATTTGTGATGTCCGGGAGGTTACACTCTGTTGGGATGGATAGTTGCTCCTTAGGGGGAATGGGGGGAGACATCTGCACTGAACCTGTTTGCCAGGATGTTGGCAATGTCAGTGGGTTCAGGGTATGTTTAGTCAGTATGCAGTAACTCATAGCATATCAGTGAGTGTCCACCCAGGTTCCTGACATAACTGAAGAAGGCCTGGAGATTGTCCTACATGTCTGGTGCAATTTTCCATTAGAAACGGGCCTTAGATAAATTCATGAGTGATCGTAGCTGTCTGCTAGTACAGATCACAGATGCCTTCCCTGTCTGGGATTGCGCTCTATCATGTAGTAGCTTTCTCCTTTCATTGTATAGCTTATTAATGGCCAAGGTCTACCAGAGAGGTCCCCTGCCATTGTAGGAGTGAGTCTTGTTGTTATTTGGGATAGCACGATCCATGCAGTCCACTAGGTGTCCATAGAATGTGTATGTAAAGGATTCAGCAGTCTGAGCCGTATTTACCACTGTCCCAGGGTCTCTGAAGGATACCACCTTGCTTTGGAGAAGTGAGACATTTGCTTATGAGAAGTTCACCAAGATTACCCAGGATGGGTGTGGGGACGGGATATGGATGTCCAGTGAGATAAATGTATGTTCTGACCTTACCAATGAGGGATATATCACTGGTGTGGAACATAGAGTCCCCATGTTGGTGATGATCAGGTCCAATATGTTTTCCCCTCTTGTGGGTGTGGTGACAAGTTGTGCCATAGCATGAGTTTACAAATAGTAGCAACTGTTGGGCAAGGGTGTTGGGGCTTCAGTAGTATCACCAGTCAATGTTTGGGTATTTGAAGTCACCCAATATAATGGTGTTTGGGGAGACCTTCATATTCTCCAGTGTTCCCAGGAAAGCCGAGTGTAGTTCCTGCGTTTGGGAGGGTGGTCTGTAGCAAGCTACAAAGTGAAAGGCCGTTTTGCACACTGTTAGTTGCACATGTATGTTCTGCGATGCTTCGTGCAGTGCTACTAACCTGGAGGTGTGTGTATCTGTGATGTATATGGATACTCCCCCTATTTGTGTTGTCCGTTCTGAGTCTTGTGGTCAGAAAGCATGGTATGAAACATAACCTGGAAGTGCTGGTGTGCATTTGTGAGCCTGAATCAGGCATCTGTTAGTGCACAGATATCGCTATTCTCCATACTGAGGAGAGTCCTGAGTGGGCGCAATTTGAGGGTAACACATCTGGTGTTGAGCAGGATTACCCTTAGTTTAATTTACTCTGTAATGTCTATGGAGGTGGGTTTGTATTTTGAGCCCCACTTAAAAAAGACATTATGGTGGTAGCAAGAGCCTTAGCCAGTATTCGAAAGTCCAAGGGTGACAGGTGCAAGCTGTCTACAGCGAAGCTACGTGGCATGTTGAGCATGTCACCCCAGGCTGACAGACACTGGATCCCCTTTGAATGACACCAATATGTTAGCCAACTGTTAAACGTGATAAGTTTGTCTGTATACTGTGACATCATACTTGGTGAGTGTAAGATGCTACACAAGGCCAGGGTCATGCTGGCCTGGCCCACATGATCAGAGAGTTCCTCTATGTATCATGTCATGTGGTCCAGGGAGGAACATCTGAGGTTGTACGCACCAGCATGGACAATGATGGAGCCGTTTCTATACTTGCTTTGGAGTGACCTGAGTGCATGTGTTATGTGGCGGATCCTGGCACCCGACAGACAGATCAAAGTGACCATCCCCTTGTTCGGCCTGGTGAGTGGGACGTCAGTGTGTCTGACAGTAAGTGTCACCTATTACAAGTGTATTAGCTGTGTTGCTTAGCCCAAAGGGCAGTGACTGTGTGGCACACTGACATTGTGAACTATGTGATATGTGGGTATTGTAGTGGGGTAGCAGTAGTTTGTGTGTCTGCTTTGGAGGTCTCTGCTGCTTAGGGAGAGTTTATTTAGAGCCTCCGAGTATGTTTATGTGTGATAATGTGGTTTGATTGCTGTCGCTATAGGTTTATGTGAGACTGATATGTGGTGTGTGTGGTTACCTTCACCACCTGATAGACTGTGCCAGTCATGGGTCGAGAGAGCTCAGCCTCCTGTATGTCTATAGAGTTGCATCTCTCACATATATCTGAGTTTGTTGGGAGGAGGAGGGGGTTGTCTGTGTACATGAGACAGTTATGACATTGTGTCAAAATCACAATATTCACCAGCTGGACTGGAGAGTACACACGAAACCGACCCCTGAACATGCCAGGATATTATGATGACATACTCTGTAGACTGATCACAAAGGATCAGTAGGGTGTTAAGTGTGTAAAAGAGTATAACAGGGATTAGTGCTCAGGTTTGTCGGTGTTTTGTAAAGAGTAGCTGCGAAGGAGTCCAGACAAAATCATGACACCTCCTTCAGCTATGTCATAAATAGCAATGTACACTCATATATGTCCTGAGTCAGGGCCAACTGTACCTGACTGACAATGCCGACATCCTGTCAGACAGGCCCATATATACATACCTACCTCCCACTGACGAAAGACCCTATCATCATACCTGGAGATATCACATGTAGAATGGGTGAACAGCTCCCCCCAAAGCTGAAAGCATGACAGCAATTGGATTACATTGTTTCCCTATATGGGTCATGAATGAACTACAGAACAAACAGACCCTGCACCTGAATAGTCTGTTGAGCCTCACCCTCTCCATAGGATCTGGAACCATTGAATATGTTACAGCAACATGTGGCTCTCCCCACAAGTGTTGGTGCACAACACACAATGGGAAGTATAGTCCAGTAAGCCTATGAAGTCTGATTTGCAAGGCCATGGAGTCCATCATGGATGAAGTCATAAACAGAGCTATTGGAAGCTGACAAACACACAACCCTACCAACTGTGGTATGTTCATGTGCAGATCATGGTTCCCAAACATTCTAGACTGTTTGCAAAGCAGCCACCCAGGACATACATCACTGAACAGAGCTACACATGTCTCACATTGACTTTGAATAGCCCTTTATCAACATCCCAGATACATGTCATAACTACAAAACCAACAATCTGTGCATAAATATGTGTTGACATATGAAGGAATGTCAATTTGTCCACAGAGAGATAACACAAGCTAAGAATTATGTGGTCCTGTTCAAGCTGTTGACACCTGCCGACCCATATGGCTCATTCCTGGGATTGCATAAAACAAAGTGTACACACATTACTATGCCCAGTCTGATGATATCAGCATCCTACAAATATAGTAGGAGAAAACAAACCACCCAGTTAATGCGTATCTCTCTAGTATCATAACATAGTTAAGTAGGGGTTTGAATCCTGCAATTGCTGACTGTGGGGGGGTGGTATGTGTGTGATTTCCTTTGAGAGGAGTGCCCTTTTTGGAGACTGGGAAAACACATTAAAAGAGGTACATTCCTCTTTGGAAAGTCTGATGATGTCAGCATCCTACAAATATAGCAGGAGAAAAAAAAAACACCCAGTAAGGCATATAGTGCGTCGTGTTAATCCGTATTTCTCTAGTATCATGACATAGTTAGGTAAGGATTTGAATCCTGCAGTTGCTGACTGTGTGTGTGTGTGTGTGTGTGTGTGTGTGTGTGTGTGTGTGTGTGTGTGTGTGTGTGTGTGTGTGTGTGTGTGTGTGTGTGATTTTCTTTGAGAAGAGTGCCCTTTTTGGAGACTGGGAAAACACATTAAAAGAGGTACACTCCTCTTTGGAAAGTCTGATGATGTTAGCATCCTACAAATATAGCAGGAGAAAACAAAACACCTAATAAGGCATATAGTGCGTCATGTTACTGCTTATTTTTCTAGTGTCATAACATAGTTAGGTAGGGGTTTGAATCCTGCAACCGCTGACAGTGTGTGTTTGGGTTTGGGGATGTGTGTATGTTTGTGACTTTCTATGAGAGGAGTGCCCTTTTTGGAGACTGGGAAAACACATTAAAAGAGGTATATTCCTCTTTGGAAAATCTGATGATGTCAGCATCCTACAAATATACAGGAGAAAACAAATCACCCAGTAAAGCATATAGCGTGCTGTGATAATGCATATTTCTCTAGTATCATAACATAGTTAGGTAGGGGTTTGAAACCAGTAATTGCTGAGTGTGTGTGACACTGTTGGTCAATGCTGTGTGGATTTTGCTTTTACTATGCTATGACATATCAGGATTAAAACTGTATGTGCATTGCACACATCAAGTATCTGTGTGGCAAATAAATATATGTACATGTGACCTCAATTAGTACATAGTTGTGAAGCCTGCATACTACATGAATACATTTGTTTCCTTTGAGAGATTGTGCCGCTGCTTCTCAGATCGTAGGTCATATATGTATGTATGTGACAAGGCCAGCCACTGTAGTGATCTGTGGCCAAGGTCATCTGTGCCACACACACCCATGACAGTTACTATACAGTAGTGTGAGTGAGGGTACATGCCTGGGGTATATGTCAGACATGTTCATACACAACAACGACTGGCAATAATAGACAGTCATTATAGGTGCACAACAGCCTTGTGGATATGCATTCAAGCCCCTAATGTCTTATGTGATACACCGAGGGACTCCACAATATGTCTGGATATGTGGATACCAAGGGACAGATGACATAACACATGGCTGTAGGCACACATTGGTACCCAACATACATGTTGGGGGCTATCACCTATGTGGTACTGCCGGGATAGTTTGTATAGTAAATGTGGATGACTATGCCATAGTCAGCTTAGTGCAATACAGCATGTGTCGGACAACAGGTATCTGTCTGTATGATACCCTTGTGTAGGATATGTGTCTCATCCAGAGAATGCATTGTAGGCCAATGCATGCATTTCCAGATGTGGATGGACATATCCCTAGTGTGTTTGCATGTACCTAAGAGGCCTATATGCCAAACAGGAGTGGTCCCAAGAATGGGTGGTGGTCAATACCACTGGTTACTGTTATAGTATAGTACCAGATGGATTCCACTGTTACTGAGTTCCCTACAACTGTGTGTCAGTTGTCAGGACATCATCTAATGATTGGTTATAGTCATGCTGTTGAGGTTGTGTATACTACCAGAATGCAAAACATTGACAGATATTAACAGTATCACCCACAGCATAGTGTCAACCCATGTCATATACACATGTGTACCCATGTTAGTACATATCTGTAGTAGAATGCATACTGGCCATCGAGAGATACTATGAGATGTTAACAATGTGTAAAACAGGGTATGTCACACGTCCCATGTGCCCACTATACACGTACATGCAGACAGTGCACACCCACCATGTTCACAGATGTACACCTGCTAATCTGTACTGCACACATCACACACGTACTGTCCACTCACTAACACATGCTGGCAACACTATACACTTCAGCCAAGTGGCACATGGCCGGACGATACATACTCAGACATAACACTGGTGTAAACAATGCTACATTGACAATCAGAGCTTTGATGCATCATGCCTGCTCAGATATACCTACAAGGATATCATTACTCTTTCCTGTTGACAACTTGCTAATATTGCTATACTGCTATAATGTCACCCTATGCATCAGCACCATGTTGGCCTGTTCCTGCATCAATGTTACAGATGACAAGAGGTGGCACAGGTGTCATCATATGCACAGGGTGTGTTGTTGGTTTGCCAGAGCCTGACAGTGACCCAGCCAATCAACATGTCTGTGTGTGTGTGTGTGTGTGTGTGTGAGGGACAACAGTATAGCATGGGCCAATGTTGATGTAATGTGTGTGTGTATGTGTGAGCCCTAGTTGATTGGTTAATGTGTGTGTGTCTGCATGCACACAGCTCCACCATGTGGCTGCCATATACGGGACATTGTGGGACAGCCACAGACTGTACCTGCCAGGCTGTACAGATCACTGTCCATGGCCACGGACACAGTACCATTGCCTGGCAGGGGTGCTACGGACAGTATCGGGTACCAACCCTGACTGGGTACTATCATGAGAGGCAGAGGTATGCTGAGTGAACCCATGTCCCTGATGGGAATGGTCAGAGCCACGTGCATGTGGTCTACTAGGATGGTCAATCGACAGGCCAGCCCCATCATTGCTGGGGCTGGTACTGCCACTATGGGAGCAGCTGTGATCTGTGGGCCATCTGCAATGACTGTCAGCTGTTGATGTTGCTGGCATGCGTCCGCGTCGATGTATCACCCGTCCTGCACTGTCCTGGCTCATGGAAAAGACATTGTGGAGGGCATCTACTGTCTCCCCCCAACGTCTTTTAATGACCTCGGTGTAATTCCGGATGGCACCAGCAAGGCCATGGATACTGTCATTGATAGTGGTGTAATGGGCCCTCTGTGCCCTTAGTCCCCGTCTGGTGTACCGTTCCATACATGCCTGTGCCTGCATTACAGCCCAGAACATACTCGTGGTTGTAAGACCTGTGAGGGCACGTCTGCCAGGGGCAATACGACCAGTGGTGCTCCCCTGAGAACCCCTGGACATCCGCCTATGTGGTACTGTTCCAGGAATCCGGGTATGGCTGCCGTGAGGGTATGCAACTGCCATGGGTACCACAGTATCCTGGTCAATGCCAACTGTATGCTGTCCCTCGGCTAAGGCCATTGGTGATGAGGGATGTATTGGCAGTATGAGTGTGCACATAGATGGGGTTGAACGCTGTGTACTGTCGATTGGCAGACCAATGACAGACCCTGTCAAACCTGCCTGTGCCACAATACATGTCTCATCATCAACACTATTTGTGGCAGTGACTTCAGGTTCCCTGCTGCATTCAGCCACCCCAAACTCAGCACCTGTGAGAGGAAGACAGGAAACACACTTTACAATCTGTACATGATGTTAGCACACATGCACACATGCACACATGAACACATGCACATATGCACACATGCACACATGAAAACATGCACACATGCACACATGCATACATGAACACATGCACACATGCACACATGCACACATGCACACATGAACACATGCACACATGAGGACATGAACACATGCACACATGAACACATGCACAGAAATACACTCCTCACTACAGCAGATACACACACATACCAGCAATCCAACACATACTCAATAGTGGGTGAAGGTGGGTGACAGTATCACACGGCAAACAGTCACCTCACATGTGTCAGCATACAGAATATGTGTTGCTCAAGACCATGCAGTGTGAGTGTAGACGGCCCTATTTAATGACAGTATACATGGCTTTGATGCATGTGTGTAGTTGTTCAGTGATTGGCTACACCCTGGAACACAATGTGTACATGGACACAACATTGTTGTGCAAGTATTATCAGCTCTGCAATGTCCTGTGCAACATCACTCACAGGTATACATACCATGGCTGCATGTGTTATCTGTGTGACACATAGATTTCCATGTCTGATTACAGTGTCTGTGTCCATAGCAGATAATACTGGGCACATATGTAGCACATGCATGCTGTGTACACACACAGCATGAGTGGTGCATGTAGATGTGAAGGAATACAAACGCTCGACATGGCCATTGTACTGTGGTTATGGTGAGTGTGGGACATATAGCAGATATGTCGGTGCCAGCCATGACATGGCATGCTACATGACTGCAACATTAAGCACCACACGTACCCAATGTGTGTCATGTGACCTATACACCCAATACCATTCCAGGACATATATGTGTCACTTTGTACAGATGGCGACTGCTATGCATATTGTGTATACTTGCATATGTAAGCACACACAAAACATGCTATGCATATTGTGTATAGGTGCATATGTTTGCACACACACAACATTAAGTTGCAAAGCAATGACTGCTATGTGTAGTACTGTGGTCACTGTAACTGGATGGGGTGTAGTACCATGAGCCATCATCATCATGCATCATGTGGTCACTCATGGCTACTAATGTGTGACAGACCACCGCCTAGCATGCTGTACCTGAACTGCAGTGCCGTGGCTATGTTCACAATTACACAGCCACTTTGTACATGGGTGTGTGCCCAATAGGTTGCATTGCCTAACATGACTGTGTTATGTGTTGAAGAGTGTTGCACAGCCCCATGATAGGCCTCTATCCCTGAGGTTTATAATGTGTGTGTGGATGACATGTGGGATACTGAAGTTTGACCTTACAGCAGGTGTGTGGTAATGCCATATGTAGCATGTTGAGGTGTACTGCGTATGATAAATGTGTTATGTTGTGTACAACTGTAGCAACTATGCCTATCCAATGTGCAGTACGGTGTTGCCACAACTGTGTCTGATGCTCTGTGTATTGCATGTCATTGAGGCAGCTACTGACATTAGTGAGCTGTGCAACGTCTTACAACAAACATGCACAGCATGCATTATGCGTAGGTGTGTTACGTGTACATGGCCTACACCTCACCTATGACATTTACATTTCATTACCAACATTGCAGTTATACCACACTCACCAGCATGGATTGTCTGCCCTGCTGTCACACCAGAGGGACCTACGAGAATATGAGAGAGTTTGTCAGTGGCCACAACTGTGGCATTGCTACTGTGGGTTTGCTAAACTACAGTAGAACAACAGTCGACAGTCACAGGTGTACAGATAATATTCCAAATATCAGTATTGCACAACACTAGGCAGCACAACTGCTAAACACACAGTACACATCTCACGTAGACATAATCTAACAATACAGGTAACTGTAGTCTACAGATAGGGCATGTTACCTGCATGCTCCATGTGAACATGCTGGGTGACTCCGGCCTCCATGACAACACATGTCTGTGGGAGTTGCTGTTGTTGTCCAGGAGCCACCATGCTTAGGAGCAACTCCTCCACTCTGGTGAGGGGGGATGAATGGCCACCCCACCACCTGTGGCAAGCTGTTGTCTATGGATATCAGACGCACGCCGCCGGACATGTCTAATTAAATCACTGCAGTGATGGCGTACCTGCTCATATGTCCGGTTATGCATGCCTATGTCATTTATCTGATGAACAAGATCTTGCCACAGTGCAGTCTGCTCATGCTGATGCTGGCTGCTTCTGGAAAACAACAGTGTGTAGTGCTGCACCAGGCTTTGCTGGATCACCTCTTCCTCCTCTGCTGTGTAAGAAGGGTTACGTTGGTGGGCCATCAGCCTGAAAGAGAAATGAACAATATGTGTGAGCGAGTCCTGTGGCACACTTTACACCCTTAACCACAGATATCACTTCACTGCCATATATACCATCAGTTTGTCTGTCAGAGGATACACATGTTCAATACCACATATTGGTTCTCAGGCCACAACTGACTAACAGTGCCTGGCACACTCTATATATCAAACCACTATACAACAGTACCCGGCACACTGTTTGTGACACAATGCACAACCTTGCCACAGGGATATATATCACTCTAATGGAAGAACAAAGATGTCATCCATTGCAATGAATATAAAGTACAGTTACAGTAGTACCAGTAAACTACCCTAGTCGTTGATGCCATAGCCCTGTCTAACATATGTGCACAGTTGTTAATATAGGTGGCATACTGCTGTAACAGAGTATATATGTTGCTAGATACACACGTATACCCTGTAACACACATATGATTGCGGCCATGGTACAGGCATAATTACACACACATCAGACAAACATGCAACACACCACTGTATGCCAACACAGATGAGCTTTACCTGTGTACCACACAGTACTGTGTGCCACTACTTACAAACCCTTATGCCTGAGTTATGTCCTCTGTGCTGACTACAGGAAACACACAAGACAGTGTTTCCAAGCAATGTGAACACACACCATAGTGTGCTGTTTAGGCCTACAGCTTCAGGTAGTACTACAGTTCATATGGGAGTCCAATTCACCAGCAGTACCACTCACTAAGCATACATGTATTGCTTTAGCCTACAATGGAACACCACAGTCGTCAACAAGGAACTATGTCACATCATATGCCATAGTACTATGTCTGCCTAACAATAACATAGACATCTTTTGCTGGCCTCACAGCTAGGATAGACACTACCATGTCAGATACAACTTCACACTATGTTATCACACCTTTACAGACCTTGCAAACATTCAGCGTTACACTTATTCAACCTCACATAGCAATTATTGCATTGAGTACATGTGTGAGTGCATAGTGTCATAGGTAGGTGAGATGCTATTGGCCCTAGGGCCTACAGCAGCCTAGCCATATGCTACCCTGGCCTTTGCCACACATGTACTTTGATTTCACTTGCCCCTGTCAACCAGAACCACAGAGGGGATTCCTGGGGTGTATTACCAATCTCCCAAACAATCATCAGGGGTATGTATGACAACTGCTAATGAGGAGCCTAGTTTGCTATTGCTAGGTGGTCTATTGCAGAGTATGGCATATCTCTGAGATAGGAACCTATCCCTCCAGCATGTTCTGTCTAGTGAGCTGATGAGATTTAGGGCCCTAGAGCATGTAGGCCGGAGGGATTGTGATATGTTGCTATGGTGGTTGTCACCCATCTATGGGTCTGACATATCTCTGTATGTCTGGCAGAGGTCACCTCTGTGTGGGTGGTATGCAATACAGTCTAGCTGTGGTTTTGTGAGTCAGTCTGCATAGGGCATCTGTTTGAGGCCAGTATTACCCTTTGTGAGGTATGTCTGTGGCCTTTCCACTTGCTGTAGCTGTCATGTGAGGTACATATCACATGGGACATTGTGATGAGTAGAGGGGAACACTGATCTATATATCCCTACATGACACACCTGTCATGACTCATATCACATAGACAGATTACAAGTCTAGTGTGACACTGTACTTATCAAAGGGGAGGCTACTGTCCACCTGTGTCCCATGTTCCCTTATCACACCTTCAGTGTTAGGTAGATTTCTACCTATGTGGTAGTTAATGGGTACAGTGTTTTGGAAAGGAGGAATGGCACTGCAGTATCGGCACTTGTCTACAGTCCATGCCTTGGTCACCACACACCTGTTGCAGTACATATGACCCCGTGTCTCTCTCTCTCTCTATAAATATATATATAATATATGTATATATATATATATATATATATATGTATATATATATATATATATGTATATATATATATATATATACCTATATATATATATATATATATATATATATATATATATATCTGAATATATATATATATATATATGTATATATATATATATATATATATATATATATATATATATATATATATATATATATATCCATACACATACATGTACACATCCATTGCTGTACATACGGATGTACATATAGGCACATGTACAGTCCACCTTTCATGGTGGGGATATCACTTATGCGACAGTTGTGGGATGTACAGTTATGTGATTATATAGCACAGTGTTGTGCAGAATGAATTTTGGTGTCCTCAGCCCATGTAGCTTTAGCAGGCCTCACTGGCTGCAACACAGCAGATCTGACAAATCAGTCCCACAGCGTTTAACCACCACATGACATATATCAGCACTGCATGCTGTTTTCTATGCCTCACACTACGACCTACATAGATATATGCACATAACAACCTTGAACGACATATATGTGTCCACCCTTCACTAACAGTTGCAGTATGACCCTTGCCTTATGCACATGTGCAGATACAAATAGATACATACTGCTGCCACATATGGATGATTTGCAGTGTGTAGAGTACTCTTCAGGAACATCTACAATATGCCGGCACATACAAATGAGTTACATGCCTTACCTTTGTTTTCCCTGCTCCGTCTGTTGTTACTGTTTTGGGATTTCTCTGTCTGTTTCTGTTTCTGTTTCTGTCTCTGTTTCTGTCTCTTTTCTCTGTGTCTCTGTCTGTGTCTCTGTTTCTCTCTCGCTCTCTATCTCCCTGTTCCTGCAATGATATTATTGCATGTGTGGACAGCAGGTACAGCCTGCTTTTCTAGGTATCTGCACATGTGCATGTGACAGCCTCTGAACCAATTGCTACCCACCATTCAGTAATTGCATGCAGCTTGCTGTGTGGTGATTGCAGTACTCACTGTGATTGCAGCCTACTGCTATAAAATGCTAGGTTAGGTAGGCGTAGCCCTTTCAGCTTTCCAAGGTGGGGCCCATGCTTGTTTGCTCTGGACACCGTTGTGTCAGTCAGAAGGTTGGTATATGTCTCTTATCTGAAGTTAGGGTTGTAGCCAGTGATATGTATGTTGTACTCAAACCTGAATGTTGCTGCTTCCAGTACACACTTCTCAGTGTAGACATGTACACACCCCTCCAAATGCTAACACAGGATACATGGGAGTATGTACCTTCTTTCTGAATTAGACAATTAACTACCATACAAATGTGTTTTTTGCAATTTATTCCTGTGGCACATGCACTGTTTGTAAACAGCTATACTGTAATTATTAAGTTACTCACTTCTGAACAGTTTGTGGTTTGTTTGTGTTGACATTAGCACAGGCTGCTCAACACAACTGGCCATATTTCAGTATTGAGTATGCCTACCTACACCTTATTTTTGCATACACAGGTATGTCGTACCTTTGGGTAGGGGTGCAGAACTGCAAATGTCATTTTTATTATCGTGTGAGGTTTATCTTGCTGAACATACAGGGTTGCTGTGTACCTGTTAGTCTATCCGGGCAAGTAGTCTGTCTGCATAGCTCCCACCTGTGGACATATCCTGATGGTAGCTAGAGGTTAGCCTATTATTCTTTGTCTGTGCACCACACCAGTCTTTTCAGCACTGGTACAATGGCATTGTCGCAGTTGGTTGCTAGCAGTACATGGCTACATCCTGTGATATTTCTGTGTTGTACTCCTACATAAAGGCATGCTTGTGGAACTCCTTCCAAAGCTATTTGCAGAGTGTGTAACAGCAGGAATGCTGATATGCCTGTGTGTTTCTACCTCTGCCAGGCCTCAGATACTCTCAGGTATATATTTGAACGGCCTCAGTGAAAGGTACATATAAATGAGATACACCTGCAATATATTACAGACATATTGCAATTGGGACTTTCTTGGGAATCAGAGCATATGTATTACTACACCTTTTCTGACATGCAAGCAGTGTCTACTTTCACCTATTTACATTATTCATTAAGTGTGATTCCCCACTTTTCTGCCTAATGTTAGTACTTTTCAGAGTAATTCAGAGGGGCACAGCTAACATTTGTTTACAAATCAGGGACATCCCTGTAAAGCAGTCACAGTTTGGGAGTCTGGCCTCTGCCCTATTCAACTTTGCCAGTGTTTATCCTGGTCTGATACTGTGTGGTGTTTGTAAGGTGCTACTGTAACATTATTCCCTGCTAGAATGGCTGGTTCTCTTTTCACAGCCATGTCATGCAATTCCACAACAACTGCTGGTAAAGGCCAACAGAACAGGAATTGTGTTATGCCATTCCTAATTTCCATTTACATTCCCTCATTGTAATGCATGATATATTTATTTCAGCACCAAGTTATTTGTATATTTGCTGTGGCTTAGTGGTAATTCATGCAGTCTATTGTGTCAATGGTCTGGGGTTCGAGACTGGCAGAGGTTTTTTCTTTTGCTGCTGAGCAGAACAAGGGCCCTGACATACAGTGACTAAGGCACCTTTAAGCAGTTGTAAGCGGGTTTGTGCAGGTTTGCGCAACGTTAAGCTAAGCGCACACATGCACACACTCACTTAAACCCGCTTACTACTGCTTAAAAGTGTTTACTCCCACTAACCCCCGTGCTAATTTCTTTTAAAGAAAAGAAAATGGGGAGATAGGAAAGTGGTAAAAAAGAGGGCACAAAGAGGGACAGACAGTAGGTAAACAAGCTCGGGATGTGCAGGACGGGTGTAGGGAAGGTCCATAGCTGCCCATTTCTTTACCAGCAACAGCTGTGCATATGCAATACATTTGGAGTGATATTTGAAACCTTCCACCCCTGGGAGAGGGGTGAGGACAACAAAGTTTGTTGTACTGCCAATTATAATTATCAGTTTACATGTCCAGCGGACATGTGTGCGAAATAGGCAGCTATGTATGGGGCGTAATTTTTTTGTGGGTACAGATTGCCCTTTTTTTATTTTTTTTATTTATTTATTTTTTTCAGGTGAGAGTGGAAAGTGAGGTAGATGAAGTAGGTATGTTTGGGGAGGTAGATTGTGGAGGTTAACAGACAAGACAAACAAGACGCATACAGGGGTGGTGTATGACACATGTGGTGGGTGAACACAATTGACGGGGACGGATGTTTGGAAATCGCAAGCCCATGAGCTCACAGATGGTAACAGTGGAGCTGAGATCCCCACCCATGGGCAGTTACCACTGCACCTTCACAGCCCCAAGGTTGGCTGTGCTGGGGGCTGCGTAGGACAGGCAGGCTCACCTGTGAGACGCGCCACTCTCAAGTCGAGTGGCCCTTCTCCACCCATGCTTGCACAGGGGGGACGAGCCCCATCCCCTGCAGTGCTTCCACCCGAAGGTGGCACAGGACCAACGGAGGAGGGGAGCCCGGGCTGGGCACCAGACCTGCTGGTGCCAGGTGCACTCGCCAGCTGAGAAGGGACAGGTGGGTCCGCTGGGACCGGCCTTCCCATACGTTCTGTGATTAGGTGTGTTTAATTACAACATAAACAACAGCATTCCAGATTAGTTGTAACAGCATGCAGTAATATTCCCATTAACCCAACACACCAAGGTTCCAACAGTTGAACAGCAAGCATAACACATGCATATATTGAACGACGGTGGATATTCCAACAGCATGCAGGGATGATTGGTAGCAACGGGCCACCATGATTGTGGTGTTTGAACAGGGAACATGCATCAAAGTGAATGCAAATATTTATAGAACAATAGGACATATGTCCCAACAAATATTTGAGATTACACATACCCATTGAGATGTGAAATTGCATGGTTTATGCACATACGGTAGGGTGTAGAAAGAAACCTCAATTAACATCTTATAAGTACTTTTAGTCTACATTACATTCCTAGTGACTGCAAGTGTATATCCCCTACATGTATTATTACACTTGTCAGCATGCATTAGGTTGTGTAATGGGTTTGGCTAGTTCAATATATACCTGACCTATATCTGACATACTAACTGTCCATGATGCAGATGTTACTGCTACATATTTCTTGATTTCATTTATATTTCTTTATCTGCATATCTGGATGTTTTCACATGACATTTTCACTTCAATTTGTACAGAACCCTGCATTTCTTGAAGCACACTCACATTTCTGGGGAACAAATTAACATGCTACCCATGTGCCAGATTTACTTCTGCATGCCAGCCAGTAACTGACTGTTGAGGACTGTATATATGCTTCACAGCTACTAGCACTTCCATCACCCACTTTAGATGGGACTGCACAACTCTGGGTTGCCAGCACTTATTAAAACAGTACTATTTGTATAATGCAAGGGTACAACAACATTTCAAAGTAAGTGACAAAGACACACTCCGGGTTTTATACCTTTATTAATTATATTACACACCTTTTCACAGGCTCGCTCCTTTATTTGATATAACAGTGCATATGGAAGACATATTCAAGACATATTATACCTTTATTAATAGGTTAGAACACTCTTTTTCAGGCTCGCTCACTTATTTTATATGACAGTACCTGCAGAGATATTATTCCAAACATATTTTACCTTTCTTAATGGGTTACTACACTCTTTTTTTCTGGCTCTCTGACTTTTTTATATGACAGTACATGCAGAGGACTTATTCAGGGCATTTTATGGCTGTATTATTGGACTACAACACTTTCTTTCATGCTCTCTCCCCTATTTTATAAAACAATACATGCAGAATAATCACTAACCTGCCTGGTGGCACAGCCTTAGCAGCCTATCTGCATAGGCTTGCTGATTCACAGCACGGTCACCTGCAGCTGTGAAGTAAATGAAGGGATATTGAGACATACCTATCCATTATACAGAATCAATTATCAATTCTTACATACTGCATTCCATGGCTACCTACTCAGTTGTGGGGCATCTTGCATCCTACGGGCCTCCTGTATCCATTGGTTCAGGTGGTCCTGCTTCCATCTCTTCAGGTCTGCATGGTGGTGACGGACTTGCTGACCAGTCCTTGGAATGCCTGTGGCACTGGTGAGGTCATGAGCTAACCGGTTCCAAGCCTCTGCTTTGTACTCCGTCCCTTGAAACTGGCCCTGCAGGAGTCTTGACTCATGACAGTGGACAAGGAGTCAAACCATGTATTTCGACTCCTCTATGCCCAACGTTGCGCTCGGAAGCATGTACCCACTCCAGCACCAGCCATTCTAACTGCAGATGTGAGCTACAATCAGTTATGGCGAGTATCCCCACCTATGGGGCTTATATATGCCCCATTTCCCACACTTTTTTGTGATTGGCCATTTTTGAAAATTCTCGGCTGACTGCAGACCTGCTTAGTAATGGTTAATCTACCATTTCTAAGTATATGTATGTTAACAGTGGCTGTTTCTCCTAAGCTGTCATGGCTTAGTGGTTCAGTACTTTGATTATGATGCACAGAGTCCTGGGTTCGAACCTTGTCATTCATTTTATTTTAATACTGTCCAGACAGGCTAGGGGGGTGGCTGTGTTTAAGCAACTTTGCTCTACATTGCTCCACGTTGCCATATGGTGCCCTGGTTGGCACGGCGCGCACGTCCACGCAAACAGATTGCGATGGTTAAAGCGCAGTTTAACTATGGGCAACTCTATTACACTGGGTAAAGCGCTATTTAACTCTGGGCAAATCTATCGCGCTGGGTAAAGAGCTATTTAACTATGGGCGACTCTATTGCGCTGATAAAGCGCTGTTTAACTCTGGGCAACTCTATTGTGCTGGGTAAACGCTGCTTAACTGCGAGCAATTATATATCAGGATCTTTTAAAAATATATATTTTCTTCACTGATACATAAGCCATTTCACTGCTTTTTACTAATATTTTAATCATATATGTCAGGTATTATTTCATATACTGATTTAAAACATAAAAAAGAAGGGGAGTGGTGGGACTCGAACAGTGAATGCCTCCTCTTTGTGCGAACGCTCTACCATTACTCTATTGCGATTTGTGTGATTTGCATAAACAGTCTTTCTTTTGCTCTTCCATGTCTTAATTGCTAACTGCAGCTAAGCAATGGGCACACCCGTGCACACACGCGCAAATACGGGCAGCTATTTTGGGAAATTAAAAAAAAATAAAATTAATGTTTTACTTTTTATAACTGTGATGGGGGTTTACAATGTCAGGGAGTGTGGTGTTGGGTGCAAGGACATTTGAGTGGATTCACTCTTGTGTGTTTTCATTTTACTTTTCCAACCCTTGTAGGGGCGTGGACATTTAGACTGCTCGGCAGTCGGACACACCCCCTGCTTTCCTACACAGTCCATGTAAGACTTACGGTTGAGTCAGCATGCCCTCATGAATATTCATGGCACGCTGATGTCATACCGTTCAACTGCAGACTCCGAGTAAGACTTATTAAGTCTTACACGGAGGATTTGTGAATCCAGGGGCATGTTTCTCATTAGAAATAAAAAGTGAAGTTTTCTTTGGCTCCCACTGTACATTGCAAAGGGTCTAATTAAACAAGACAATTTTTGTGACAGAATTCTAAAGTCAGTACTGGAAATTTCAGTCATCTCAGGTTCAGACATACTATCAAAATGTGATCTTCAAATATTTGTGGTAGTAGTTGCTGATGTTAAAATGTCATTGAGCTCCTTTCAGTTTAATCTTGATAAATTTCAGGAGATGAAAGTTCTAACCACCAACTCCTCAGGGAGATTATAACCACCAACTCCTCAGGGAGAATCAAAGATGCGGAATCCAAAACAAGTGATGTATATTATACATGAAGCACAGACTGAATGTTGCCCAACATGGTGTGTGTTACTGAGGGAAATAATGCATGTTCAGGTGTGTCTTGAGGCTTGACCCTAAAGGCAGGGAGCCTGGAAGGGCATTATTTTCCTGAAAACACCAACCCTGGCAGGCATTATTGCACTTAGCGAGTGACCAACCAGTTCATTGTTTTTTGGCTATATAGATATATCTATATCTATATATATATATATATATATATATATATATATATATATATATATATATATATATATATATATATATATATACATATATTATATACTGATTATATATATTGATATAAAATAGCTCCTCTACCTAATGTTACAAAATTGCTGTAGAATATGTAGTTATTGTTGGAGGAAGTATTTTATGTCCAAAATACACATGCATGCGCGTGTATGCACATAAACATACATACACACACACACACACACACACACACACACACACACACACACACACACACACACACACACACACACACACACACATGTGCACAGACACACACAGAAACAGACACACACAGTAGTTACAGCTACTTTAAGTGAATACACCACAGATATCCCATTATGAGTAAATAATAGTAACACACACTATGCTGGGCAACATTCAGTCTGTGCTTCATTTATCAAGATTAAAAGATTAAGCAGATGCCATATGCTGACCGCCTAAAAAAACTCCAGCTATACTCTGTGGCATATCGTCTACTCAGAGGCGATCTCTGCTTAACATACAATATATACAACTGAGATCACTATACCTTGGAGAAAAGGGAATATTCCAAGAAAGGGCATTGTGTACTTAGTATATGTAAGTATGATCTTTTGGCAATTCAGTCTCTGTACTATGGGACGCTCTCTAGCAGATCCCAGCATTTCAAATGGTCATCCATTACAGTTTCCACCCACCCACCCACCACAATGCCTCTTTGCTGTCATGGATTTTGTCATATAGTGTGCGGCATTGTCCCTACTAGAATAATCAATTTACTAGTCAATCACTGTGGTTTATATGAGTCAGTAATATCAGACATTAGAGTTTCATACTTCTTATTGTTCAGAAAGTGCATAGTTCTGCACAAACTTGATCTGTGCGCTCCTTTATTATTTTTTTTTATTACTTTAGTAAGGCATCAAGGATTATAGTTAGCCTCTAATGCAAGATATTAAAGTGCTATACTTTCTTTAGTTCTGGAAGTGCAAGTTGAAGCACATAGTCAAATTGCAGATGCTTTTTCATTTTTGTTTTGGTGTATCAGTGAGGATTAATGTTTCATAATTTTCATTGTTCAGGAATGAGTGTCAATGGGGTAACTGTTGCAGTCAGAAGACATTAGGATGTGGTCTGTCTGTCAGTCTGTGTGCCTGCTTCTCTCTTTAACACACACACACACACACACACACACACACACACACACACACACACACACACACACTCATGCAGTTTTTGTTCACTTACTTTTTCTTTTTCACTTGGTAAACAACCGTCTTCTAGTAAGAATTAAAAAAAAATGGCTGCCATTTCCTTTTCTCCCCATCCAAGCTTCACTGACATGATGCGGTGGACTTTTTTCTTTACTGGGCAGTACCTGTCCATTAACATCCTGATGGAGAATGTTAATTCTCCAGTGAAGGTGAAGATGTATACACTGCCCACTCTCTAACGCAGAATTCCTAGCAGTTAGTAGGATGGATAATAACAGAACTCTTTGAGACAGAATGAGCACCCTGAGCACTCTATGCAAGGATGACAAGGAATAATGCTCCCAGTGCAGTGATAATGAAGTTTTTTTCAAATTTCAGATTAAATCACTGGTGCTGTGGGCTACTTGGAGGCTTAGCCCAATTAGACTTCATGGTTCAGTAGCTCATTTTGCTAATGACTACTTTTAGATATTGGTGAAGAAGTTGAAAAATAATTATGGTGAATTATGTACTTGTTGAACTCAAATAACAATGTTTCTCTTGTGTACTTAGTACTTTAAAAAAACATACAATAATAGCCAGCAAGTGTCCCGCTCAGACCCAGCAGAAATTTCAACAGTGTTAGGACAATCTCAGCTTTGTAAGAAGGAGATGTTGAAACAATTAAATAATCAGGTGCTTAGGTACCACAACAATCCAAAATGGCAGTGCCTAGAAAGATGAGAGGAAGGCATATAAGGCACAGAAGAGTTTTCAAGTGCCTGGATGATGTATCTGGCTTATTTACTGGACATAAAGATGTTTGCTCTCAGAAATAAATCAGCACTATTATTTTAATGGACAATCATTAACAAGATACCGTATTGTGCAGGATGTTTTGGAAAAGGTGACAATGACTACTAAAAATGGGGTTCTGATCTCTTTATTTACTAGGGAAAAGGGTTTCTCTGCTTAACAAACAATTCAAAAATTGTCTTTAATGAGATGTAAGACTTGCAAGCAAAAGCTCTCTGAATGACTGTCATTTGAGAACATGGGTTGGGAATGCTACACGTTTCACAACTATGTTTTACAGAAAATATTCCTGTACCATTACAGTCACAACTGGAGGATAATGACGTCTACCAGCTTCCATTTATAGATTTCATATCATCATAATTGTGCAGGCATACTTTTGTTTTAAGCTTACTTGCTGGTGCTGTATAAAAGCTATATCGACAACTAATGGCACTATTCCTTCTCTGATAGCACATAGCCACTGCATACACATTTACTATAGTGGAAGTGTGTTTCCCTTCTTTTATATGCAGTTTATGCTGTAAATATAACAGTATTAAAGCTGTGTATTTGCTAATTGCCGTTGGAAACATTCTATGAATCCACCAATGAGCTGTCTGACTTACACTTCTGTGTTAGCTTACTCTTGTATCTTTGCAACTCTACTACTGAGCCAAGATACAAGCTGCGCTTTAGTTTGCAAAACTACTTACAATAGAATAGGGAGATAACCTCTCATCTGCTTCCCCTCCTTTTACCTTTTCTTTCCCAAAATGCACTTATCATACCTCTCATAATGATACCCGCAGTGCTTATAGTGGAAAGGGAATGTATCAGATTACAGTCAAACCTGAACCCAGTTGTTAAATGCATAATTAGATTCACATTACCGTAGGAGTAGTCTGAATTTGCTTCAGAATCCAGTTGCTTATTTAAAATGTATTCTTTTTTTCATTACGTAGCTTAACTGGTGACTACCAAAGCAAACGTCGGTGCTCTCATTTCATTTTGTGAGGTCATATAATGGCTTTTTGTCATGTTCTTAGGCTCCCTGAAGAAATTATTGACAGTTTTGGTACAATCCAACTTTGATCTTATTTCCTGAAAAGAATGGGTTGGTAAGGATTAAAGAGGCATAATTCATGGAATGGAGAACCATAAATTCCTGAATTATTTATTGAATCAGGAGGGAACAATATTTTGGGATTTATGTTAATTCCAAGAATATTAGATGAAGCTAGAGGTTGGTAACCTTGTTTAAGATATGCAATCTGCTTTAAAATAATTTTCAGACACTTTGTTTTGGTACAATACATTTCGACAGTAACCCTTTGAAGCCTGACATTCTTAAATCATAGAGAAAAATGCACACAAGAGAGTCTGAGGCAGGGTGCTATAGTAGGTAGGCAGGAGCAATATTTTCTTCATTCCTACTACTACTCCATTTTCTCTTTGGTCAGTATGGCTGACCTTTTGGGCTAATAGCTCAGGAAGCCTTGAAATTCAAGACAGAAAGGTATATGTCCATAGGTGGATTCTGGCATTTTAAAGTTTGAGACAATTATTTGTGCTTTATAGTATTACCTGGCAGTATTCTATTGAGTACTAGGAAAATTGTCAAGACAGATTGGGTAACAAACAGATGCTAGTGGGAGTTTTAGATTGAAACAAGCAGTGTATATTCAGGAATGTGCTAGAATATGGGATAGTATGTATAGGCTGGAATTCACTGTCAGGGTCAGTCATCTGGAAGTAATCATTGGGTAAAGGAAATATTAATTTGGTGCAGTCTTTCTGGATTGTATGAAATTTTCAGGAGTGTTGGTTGGAGTCAATGCAATATGAGCAGAAAGGAGGATGACAACAGTGAGTTGTCATTTATACCCTAAATTCCTTCTACACAAACTGAAAAAAGTATACTACTGGAAAGTACCTTCACTGCAGGTGACTCAATATTCCTGAGAAATTTCAGCACTCTTTCACTCTGGATGTTGCATACTTGCATTGAGCAGTGCCAGAAAACTTACAAATACAGCCAGGGCATGTAATGGCATGTGTCAGTTTCTAGATGTAGAAGAACTGGGGACTTTGGAGATTATGAGTAAGCTAGCCCGGGTCTATATTCTATTGTTGACAGGTGAAAATGTTGACTCTGTCTTGTTCGATACCAAAAAGTTGAACTACAAAATTAGCGAACGGCCAAATCACAGATTTCTTTCCAAAGGAAAGAAATCGGTTGGCCAAACACCAATGGCATACATAAACAAATATATTTAACTGGGGGGCTTCGTCCCCACTCCCCCAATGGGGGAGGCTGTGCTGTCCACTCCACCAACTAAATATTCTAACTCCGAGACCACACTACAGTTAGGGAAAGAGCAGGCCTAAGAGAATGGCCAACTGATTTCTTTCCGTTGGAAAGAAATATGTGATTTGCCTGTTCGCTAATTTTGTAGTTTGACATTTTGGTGTCGAACAAATCAGAGTTGACATTTTCACCTGTTGACAATATAACATAGACCCGGCTAGTCTATATGCATCATTTGCTGACACTCATAACAATGTACTGCATAGAATGAACATGCATCTTATGTTGTTTAGAAATTTTCTTCCATGTTGAATATGGCCTTTTCACCTCTGTCTGAGCATGCTTCATTACACGGATCAGTTTCCTACAGTTCAGTAAAAGAAACCTATAATCCTTGGAGAGTTTCATCATTTTTATGGGCTACCCAACATATTGATAAAAATTAGAAGAGCTGGCCTATGATTTCTGAGACAGAAATGATGGGTCCAGTATCCTAGATCATATTTTGAGGTATTCTGTTAAATGTAATTTTAAACACTGAACTGACAGCGGGAGCAATATTTCCTATGGATGTGGAAACGTGGCTGGAATATGGAGTACTGCATGATTCAGTAATTCTCAGTTCTAGCTTTGATTACTTAAAGGCAGTCTGACTCTGAGTGTGTCTCATTTATTCAAAATATAATGGCAAGATCCCGACATTTAGTAGATGTTGAGATAGCAATGGCTTCTGACAGACCTGAGTATATTTGAATATAGCACTGCAAAATGGTTGCAGTTTTAATAACAGCATCAACATTTTTCAGCAAGCCTTGAAGAAGAAAACACTTAGCCAACACCGTGACTTAGGAGGACATGTTTTCCTGTACAGGTAAAATATAAATCGTCCCTGACCAATCCTGTCAGCATTAGAGAATGGTACAAGTAGAAGCCCGTATACTCTCTTTGAGATGCTTATGGATGAAGAAGTCGGGCTTTGCTTGCCCCTTTACTTATGGACGAGTAGACGGGGGACCTTGAGAAATATAAAGCTGCATGTCCTGACCACCTTTTCAGTGACTTGTATAAAATTGTCCCTATCCTGGTGTTGGACAAGATATTGCATACATAACTGTCACAACACGTAGACAACCCCTCCCAGATTGTCACTGTTGCTTAATCCCAATAGAACTCAGTAAAGGTTAATATAAATTTTAACTATAGATTATAAATTAAGAGCATGGTTATGGGCCAGGAGCCTACAACATTATGTCACATGTTTGATCAAAATACAACAGTACGGATTCATACCTGGATGCTAAATGAGACATTGCATAGATAAGTTATTATGATTTATTACTGTTCTTTCTAGATGAGTGTCATGGGTAACTCACTTGATACAGGCAAGACATTTGATCACTTCTTATACCAAACTATCTTGACTGTACTCCAAGATTATGACTTTTTTTAAATCTTTATATCCAGCATAAAGGCATTGCATTTGGGCCAGGCATCACAGTTAGTCTATCTCTAAAATGTGGCCTCACACAAAAATACCAACTGCTATCTATTCTTTTTATTTAAGCATTAAAGATATTTGCCACGAAAGGCCAAAGATTCTAACAAGGATTATGTGTAAAAGTAGAAAACCACTGTAGCAAGCACAAATAAATCCTGATCCTGGAAAGTATATAAATGCTTTTATTCCAAAAGCAGCCACAAAGACACTTCAACACTCCAGATAAACGCTGATCACAAGAAAATAGGAAATTAGGGCTCAATGAAATGGTGTCGATAGCCCCAGTATTAAAACTGAGGGCTGCAAAACTCTAATTTTATATATATATTTTTTAAATTGTATTACATATATTATCAGTACAAACAATGAATCTTTTAAATACTTTTAAATACTTTTAAAATTTTTAAAATGTTTTTAATATTCACTATTTTGTTAAGGAAAATGTTTTCTATTTTAAGATGTATTATTAATTCATACCACTAGATGGCTTTACTACCTTATTTATTTAAATACACCTTTTGTGAAAGACAGTATTTAAGTCATCAAGTTTATTAATTACAATTAAAGTATTTTTATCATGTTTTTAATATACAACTTTTACATGATGAGTTTAGTTATTGTAGAAGTTTAAATCTTTGTATTTTAACTTTATGGCTTTATGCTTAAAAATTTTATGTATTCTTGCACTTTAAGCACTTTACAATACGATTGGTCAATGCAGTGATGACAGAATTCAAATGGTATATCAAAACACTAATTAAACAATATGGCCAGTATTACTGATGAAGTTGGGGACGAAAACGTTTGTTGGATACGTTATGGAGTGTATTTTCTTGTGATCAGCGTTTATCTGGAGTGTTGAAGTGTCTTTGTGGCTGCTTTTGGAATAAAAGCATTTATATACTTTCCAGGATCAGGATTTATTTGTGCTTGGTACAGTGGTTTTCTACTTTTACAAGTTTGCTGATTTTTCCACTTGCTCGTTGATTTTTATAAGGATTATGTGTATCATATGAATTAAGTAAACTGGCCTTGAAAGGGATATCTGCAGAAAATCTGATGATTAACCTCCGTTTGCGCTTGAAATAAAAACTGGATTATTCAGTCAGGTATTGGATAATTTTGGAGAGGTCTCCAACATTAAGGTAAACTGAAGCAAGATGCAGGTATTGTTTGTAAAGAATGCACCAGTGGACTAGGTCAAGACCCTCATCTGACAGACTAGACTAATAAATGTGTGACATATTTAGTAGTTGAAGTTGCAGGCAACTTCATAGAAATGGAAAGTAGAAGAGAAGCTGGACTTGAAACTTTATCTGGAGGAGCATTTGCGACATTTTCACATCAAAGGTGCTTAGTATATTATAATTCATTGTTGTAAAAGTTTTCCTGACCTCACATTGTTATTTTCAATAGCTACTACCATGCTTTTGTCTTCAAAGAGGATAGCTAGAAGGTTGACACAGTCTATCGCTCATTGGCTCTGGTTTTATTTGAAACCCTGGATAGAGGCTGAGTACATGCCTTGGGATAAGAGTAAGAAGACATTCAGTTTCCTGACTTAACTAGAAACTCACTCACATTTTACATTCATATCTTCTTATAGTCAGATTGTATGTAAGTAATGGAGCTCAGAAGGTTGAGCAAAAAGTTAGAAACTGAGTTGGCTTTTAAATGATTAATATTGGTGATTTATCAGAATGGTTTGGTGTACTTCAGAAACAAATTAGAAATTCACTAAATGACTTAACACATATTAGAAATACAACTATGAAAATTAAGGATTATGTTTTTTAAAGGATAGCTGAACCTCTAGGGGCAAGTGTTGGTGGAAAACTTGAAATATGAGTAGAAGAGGAATTGAAGAGAGATATTTATCTGTTAGATCAAAGTAATGTGGTGGGCATTTCATAAGCAAGAATGTATTTTCTTCACAGTCAGGAGACTGCCTGGCTTTGTAAAAAGTTGCATCCTTGGTATTGAAGCAGTGTGCGAACTACACAAATAAAGGGGGGCATGTGGAATCCTTATGGAATTATATCATTGAAATCTGGATCGAGGTTATAGGTGGAAGTAAAGTGGAGAGATATACAACTCTGTCTCCCTCCTATGCTCTGACCGGTTGCTGCTACTTTTTATACTAAACATTATGGGCCAATAATCTGCCAACTTTAGACGGAGTCTTGCTTTTGTGGTCACATATAAGTCCATTTCCTAGTCACATCTTAGACTAATTTTGTGTATTTCCTGTTTCCCTACATGTGCTTGAGAATAAGTTGATGGAGTTCTAATGGCCTGACCATTACAGATCAGTGATTGTGCTAGACCATTTTGCACTGTATTGAGGACTTTCTCCATTTCTTCTTTTGCATGACAGAGATGTTAGCATTCATCATCTAGGGATATGAGGTTTCACTTTGCAGATAGGCTTGCACTTGCAAAAATGCTTATCTTGATATAAGCAGGAGTTTTGTTTATAAAAGTTCTTACTCGTTTACAATCAAACTGTATCAATTATGCATAAAAAATGAAATTACCTCATTTTTCTTTCTACTTCTCTGATAAACTCATTTGTATGTATCCAAACATAAATGACAGATGCAGGATATTCACCAAACATGTTAAATGCGGGTAGATGCATATTTTGCTGAATGATTTTCTGTGCAATGAAACGCCAATGCCTCCAGACAGATAACTACATTTCTGGAGACTCTGCAATATTATCTTCGAGTAAATTATGGACATCACCACGAGTTGGGGAATCTTTTGCACAGTCAGTGTCTGCAGACGGTTACTAGAATAAACTGAAGTGGACATGCCAGTATTTTTGCAGTGATGAGTTGTGTAATAGCACAAATATAAAGTTATTTGGAATGACCACTGAAGAAATTACCCCTGTAACAGAAGAAATTTTAGGCTCTGGGCTAATAGTTTTTGTCCACAAATATATAGCTGGGGTCTGGAAGAAGCAACACCCACCAACCACCAGAGCTGGGGGTATGAAATAATGATTTCATTTGATGGAAATCTCTGTCAATCAGAATCCAAAGGTGATATTAATCAATTTTGTATTGTCTTTAAGAGACAGTCATATTAAGGCTAATGTTTATAAAGGTTTCTTCTGAATTTCTGAATGCTTTGCATGTCATATCTTGATCTCTCAATCTCCCTCATTACATGTTTCATCACCTTACTCCTACCCTGCCTTATATGTTTTTTCAATAAAGGTACTGTTTTAAGTAAAAAAAAAAAATTATATGTGCATGCAACATATATAAGAAAATGAATATAGCCTTGATGACTAACAGATAAGAGAAGCAGGTTATTAGTTCCTGTGGTTACTACTAGACAGCAAATAAGATAGCATAATAACCGAACCATTCTCACTGTTTAGGCAGCTAAGCCAGGAAATGTGATCACTTTTGGGTTAGAGAAAAAGGAAAGGTGTCTCTTTTTATCGATGACGGGAGGGAATAGTCATTGTCAGAACATATTATGACACTGCATATTTCCTTTGTATCCTAGGTTCTAGGCACTGCTGTGCTGAAGCAAAAGTTTTTGGCATAATGGTGCTAGCTTTTCAATATGACAAGATTTTATGATATACTGTGATTGAGTCTTTGTCAACAACTCAGCAGTTCAACACCACGTGTATCTCTTTCAAAAAATTATGTATACTTTTATACATACCTAGCAATAGTGTTGGCAGAAATACATAGGTTTATTGACTGATTGATTGACTAATTGATTGTTCTTTAAGATCTATATCTATATATATAGATATATACGTACATATATTTATACCCCATCATAATCTGATATCGTTCATGTGCATAATTAGTCATTACTCATCTCCTGTATTACTGTTTCACCAATACTGAATATATGCACTTGCATGTGTCCAAATGTGTCGGTGATATAACAGATTTAGATAACCCTTATCATAATTCTGAGGACTGCAGATGTGATCCTCAATATTACAAACATAAAACTATGATTCTAATAACTAGACAATGAACAAACTTCTGTACTGCAAAATAAAAAAAAAACAGTTTCACACCATCCATACCTCTGCTGGAAATATACATTAACTTCAAGGTTGCTGCATCTCACAGCTCAGAATAAGGGGCTAACTTAAAGATATAGCAGCCTCAAATATAATATATATTCCTCTATATTTATAAGTAATATTTCAGTTATCTGAGGATAACAATTGAGGTACTTAGAACTTGATAGGTACCTGTATTTATCAAGGCTATATGATAAGCAACTGTCTAGCATGAGTATTATGCTGAGTAGAAGACAGAACTCTGGATTACACAAGAGGCTAAGGCACAGAAGTAAATGGGTTAGTTTCCCCTCTGCCCAACAACTATATTATCAAAGCAAATGTATTTGTTAAGTCTTGCAAGTATGCATGAATGTATTTATACCAATGGTTTATGACTAGATTTCCACTAAAATGACTTAATTTTTCTGACTAGAATAAGTGTAGATGTTTTTGTATATATGGGCATCATTTTATATATATATATATATATATATATATATATATATATATATATATATATATATATATATATATATATATATATATATATATATATATACATACACACGTGTGTGTGTGTGTGTGTGTGTGTGTGTGTGTGTGTGTGTGTGTGTTTCAACAATAAACATTTTCTTATTTTCATCAAAAGACAGACAAAAGCTCCTTATCATTGTTATAACTTGTTACTAATGAGTTAAAGTATGGACTCACTGAGCCAAACATATACAGTCAAGATGAAATAAAGACGCTGGTATTTTTTCATTACTGTTATTTTACTGGCAATTGATAACAGTACAGACATTGCTACTAATAAATATCTATGCTATTACATATGTAGTTGTATTGACAAATTCCATGGGATTATCCTATAATATCTTAGAAGACAAATTACTCATGCCTTACATATAAACTGACACTTTTTTATTGGGAGCATTTTTTTCTTATGTAAGCTATAATGAAACCTACTGTGGTGGTGGTGTTGCGGTAGCGTTGTCGCCTCACAGTAAGACATTGCCCTGTTTGATTGTCAGCTAGAGCATCTTCTGTGTGGAGACATGCATGAATGGGCGTACCTTTGTTGAAGGTTGTGCGTCAGGGCCGGCAACTTGGCACGTAAAAATCTACTGCCAATCATTAGCGGACCGGAGTTCCGCTGTGGCGACCCCTAACCAGGAAAAGCCAAAAGACACAACAACAAACAAGCTATAATGAAACTTGTATATGCATATCATTCAAGCCATCAGGCTAATAGCCAATTTAGTAGTCATAAATCAGTGTAGAGTCATACCAGTCTGTTCATGTGCTCGCATTTTTGCTACCAATGTTGCTCAAATGTACCTCGAATAAAAAATAAATAGAAATCCACTCACATGAACCAAGGCATTGTAAATCTAAAAACCAGTAACCAAACACAAGTCACCAAGTTGATAATCATCACTGCTTTTAATACCTCAAACCAACGTATCCATACCTTGTAGAGGAGTGACCTACTCTGTTTTTTAAAAGTCCACCTAATTTTCCATAGAACTAGAACCAACTTCACCTGGATATTTTCACCTGTAAGCAAATGTTTCTATTTTTTCAATACTTCTATGATATGCCCTAGCAAAAAAAAAGTGAATACTGTACTCAGCCACTTTTTAAGTATTGGATGGAATTCCAAACTGAAAGATGTGGGGATGAAGCAGAAATACCACAGTTCATAATTATCACATTTCTTAATGATGTCTAAATCTAACTATGACCACCAAAAAAAATTGCAGTGTGGCAGTTCAAATACATATGAAAGTACATGGCCCTTACTTGTTTATTTATCCAACACTGGTTCAAGCACATATGTATTTATTACTCTGTTAATCATAATACAGCACTGATCCACATGGTCCTTTTTCAGGCTCCTCTCGGGAGCACTGCCTCGTTAAGTGACTTGCTTAGAATTATACAGCAGGCAAATGGCAAAGAGAAGATGAGAAAATCAAATTCTGGACTACAGAAAGCAGTTTGTTAATAGTCAATAGCCTTTATTGTCTGACTAACTGCCAAAATTTGCCTAAAAATGGCGATGAGTGCCATCTATTAAAGATAAGCTTGGATGCAGGAATCTCATAAACAATGATCACTGATAACCTTCATGTCATCCCATATTCAATGTTCTGCTTTTGCAACAAGATGCCTGGGATCTCTTCATACCTCTTAAGATTTATTCTGCTTTATAAAGGACCCAGTCTCTCTGTCTCTCTGTAAGGACACCCTATATTCCAACAAACCATGGGCTGTCCCAGCTACTACATTAACAGTTCCATCCTCACTCAAGCATATCAACAGCCTTCATACTTTCATCCACAGACCACCATATTATAAACTACTACAAAAGAACCTCAAGAAGTCTCCAAAAAATAGCTAATTTCCATGATGCAGAGATATTGAGCCTTGACTATGACACAAATGGCTTTATTGGGCAGAGCTCACCTATGTCCGAGAGAGTGTTATGAGTTCTTTTTGCAGCTGGGTGCTTCCCATTGAAGACAAATGAGTATTTTTTGACTCTGGACAGGCTGCCTTTTGTGGTAGGGAAGGCATAAATCAACATGTTATTTTGCAGAGTGATGCATATGACGGTACACGTAGAATCCACAATAGCTAAAGTTTTCTCTCCCTTTTCACATCCACTTCTGTGCACTCAGGTCAAATATTTGATGTCCACCTCCTGACTCTTGCTCCAAGCAAGACTGGAACACTGAACTTGACAGCAAGTAGGCTAGTAGGGCCTCAGTTTTCTCAGAGATGGAAGGTCCAACTGTCACAATGCTTGCAGCAGTAATTTGCTGCACCTGTGGGAGAGGAACAAATTGGTTCATGAGCAGTATAGGGCAGACATCAGAAGCAGAGGGCATAGGGTTAAAAAAATGTAAAAAAATAAAATAAAACGGTAAAAATTCTCTAAGGATAAGAAAGGGTAACAAATTATAAGGTTTCCAGAATGACCTCTTTATGAATACAATACACACTCAGGGAAAGCTGTTTTGTCACATTGATCCAACCTTTTAAAAGGATATTACTTTATTAACTAGGGCAGAGATCAAACACTCTTACCATGATATCAAACTAAATTAGCTTTTTCCCAGACAATAGCAGAATCTTAGTAGTACCTGCCATCACTGGATGCAGAAACAACATCATAAGTATACCTACCACCAGTTCTTTTTGTAACACTCAACATCCAGAAAGGCAGAGCATTCCTCTTTTGTCTAAATTGAAGTAGTGTATGAAGGCATATATTTGAAGGTCCGGACATTTCCAATCATCTCCATTTTATTTTTTATACATTTGTTAATAAAGTAAGTTCACTAGTCACAAGTGTCCCTTTCTTTGACAAATTGGGAGGACTGGCTGGCCAAGTGACTGGTTCAAAGGCACACAATAGGCAAATGGAGGTAGAAGGAATAAAACCCAGTACCCTTGATTACAGGAAGCAGCTTGTTAACAGCTAAGCCTTAATCATCTGAACTAACCAACAGACATCTTGTTTCAGTCTTACCTCAAAAACAGCTTTGCCCTGCTTTTTCCATGAAAACTGAAAAAGACTCTAGTTTGCTGATTTACCGGAATAGTGCTTGTGGGATCCAGTGACATATGATTTAGATAATGCAAGACCAAAGCAAGGAGAATTATTCTAACCTCAGGACTTTGTTTTTTGCGACACAGAAGACTATAGCTAACGTGTCTAATGATGAATAGCTATGCTGGATAATGGCCAATACATTACTTCTAATAAATAAGTCCACATATCCTCTGGCATTATCATTACAAAATTGAACAACCCATCAATGAGAAATAAATTAGTCCTGATGTATTTCTTGGTAGCATTAATGCATAAGCCAGAAACCATTCCATATTGAAAAGGAATGTTTTCAATTTCTAAAAGCAGCAGTTCCTTTTCCTTTCCATAGCCACTTCAAAGTAATCTAGAAACCAACATGTGCTGCACTATCAACTGTCCACTTATTAAGTGCTGTAAAAGATAATCTTTGCAATTCAAGTCTCTGTTATGAATAAAGGAAATCTCTACCTCTTGTCACAAGAGAATGAAAAGAAAGGATATAATGGCTGGCTACTAGTTAAACATTTGGATTATGATACAGAAGATTGACCATTCTGAGGAAATGAGGCTGAAAATCCATCCTGCCTAGAACGCAAAAACAAAACTCAACTATACTATACAGTATCAGATGCTTTTTTGATATCTAACAACAATTTACACATATATACACAAAAATATTGCAAGCACAGGCATTAATGTCCTTCTAGCCTTACAACATACACAAATATTTGTTCCCATAATAAGTGTCCAGGCTGTCCTTAAAAATATCTGAACAAATACTTGCTTTAATGTAATTTAGTAGTCTATTCGTTGCATCAGCTGGTCTCTCAGAGAACCAATTAGTACACTTCTCATTCTTAGAGAATCTTCTACATAGATTGTCTGATGATTCGCTACTAAATTTTGATAACCCCAAACATTCCCAGAGGTAGTTGTCTCTAAATACAATGTATACCTGAATATGATCTCCTCTTAAATATCTATATGAGACACTGTTCAAGTTCAGATATTTTAGTCTTTCATAATAACTTAAATTTTCACAATCGTGGATACCCTTGGTATATTTCCATTGTACTCCTTCCACTTTACTCATGCTTGTTTTCTTATAAGTTTCTATATTGTTATTCCACACTCAAGTTTGGGTCTAATGTAACTAGCAAACAATGACTTCATCATTTCTGATTTCTTAGACTTTACAAATATGTTTGTACAGCCTATAGTTCTATAACTATCATTAAACAATTGGTTGGTACGATTAGAAAACCTCAAGGTTGGATCTATCCATATACCCAGGTTCTTAAATGAGTCTACAGTTTCAGTCAGTGTGTGCTGTATTAAATATTCACCTTTCAGTTTATGTGTCCCAAATCTCATATGCTTAGTTTTTGAAGTATTTATCAGTATATTATTCTCCTGTGCCCATATGGTCAATGTAGTCATGTTCTTTTGTAGACATGCCTTATCTGTAACACATGTAATCAGTTTACCCAATTTCATGACATCTGAATATAGACTGCAGAACACCTCAGATAAAAAAAGTTAGGTCTGAAAGATACAATCTAAACAAGTAAGGGCCTAGGACAGAGCCCTGTGGTGCACCCTGACTGTAACCAAGCATTTCATCTGTCCAATTTCTGGATGATACTTGCCATATCCTTAAAAATAATTTGGAAGGTTGGCATAATGGGTAACGTGTACCTTACAGACAGAAGGTGCAGGGGTTGATTCTCACTAGGTTAATTGGCTAGCCTTAAAAAATGGCCCACAAGAGCAGTTTGCCTACTACCAATCTATGAATCTCTGCAGCTATCCATATTATCAAGAACACATGATACCTAGTTGTTCTAATTTATTAATCAGTGTTTTGTACATGACCCTGTCAAATGCTGAAGTTAAATTCATATAAATTACATCACAGCACAATTTTTCATTCATAGCTGCTATTATATTGTTATAGAACATCATGTTACAGGTGTTAATAGCTCTGTTTTCAACATATGCATGCTGATATATAGTTTCAAGTCCCAGCCTATCCAATTCTGACAATAACTTATCCAATATTACCTTCATCATTATTCTTCCACAACAAGAAAGTAGACTTAAGGATCTATATGACTCTGGGTTTGTCCTACTGCCCCTTTTCCATAAAGACAGGTTTGATACGTGCATGTCTTCAATCTTGAGGAATCTCTCCACATTTATATGACCTAGTAAATAATAGATATAACAGTCTCTCCCTTTTTTATTTCTGCAAGTCTTTTGGATTTCTAATACCATGACGGGAATGGACCCCATTCCTAAGTCAAAGTACAATTAAAGTTCATGAAATTAGTATTGTTTCAATCTTTGATGTCAGCCAAAAGTGCTCTTCACACCTGTAATGTGCCCAGTAATTACTTCTTCTGTAATTTGCACTGGGTTACATGTATTGGTAACATATCTAAATACGACTGAAGATTTTTTTATAAGACTACTATTGGAACTGTTTGGGTATCTTTCTTTCACATTGCTCTCATTTATGCTTGTAAATCTTGATATTTTATGCCTTTGTTTCGCTCTGTATGCAAGACACTGTAGTTACTGGGCGTGGCAATTTCAATTATCAACGCTACTTTTGTCTTCTTTTCATGGACCATTATATCTGGTTTTCTCGCATCTATCTTTTGAACTGTTGGTAATGGGTGATCCCATGTGATGTAGACGTCAACATTTTCTATGATGCTTTTTAGATCATGTTTGCAGTCTTTTTCTGCCACTTCAGTAAAATAATGTTTGCACAATTCTCAGTGCAACAGTCTGGTCACATTATTATGCTTTTCAGTATACAGTCCTTCTGCCATTAGTATGTCACAACCAGCAGTGAGTTATGCCACTGTTTCCAATTCTGTTTTACAAAACTTACATTTGTCTGTTTCTCCTACATGTTCAATGGACTTTGTAATCCAGTGTGTACATAGCCCACTATCTTGGGCCGCCAATATTAATGTTTCATCTCTTTGTTTGAATTTGCCTCTCCTTAACCATGCCTGCATTCATTCCTGATCAACATGAGGTTATTCCAAAAGTTTTCTATGCTTACAACTACATTTATGCATTTTCCACATTTCTCGCCTTCTCATCTGGTCCTTCATCTTATATTCTTTTTTTGTTGTTTTTTTGGCACATTCAGTTGCTGCCTGATTTTTATCTACTTCTGGTTTGATTTCCAGTCCTACTTGACACTGATATGCTTCTGCTAGATTAAGCAGAGACGTCGTCTTAGATTTATTCTCCTCATATTTCAAGTCTTTCATTATGTTTGGGTTTTGTGATGTCAGCAGATATGTGTGGAGTCCCACAACTGCAGATCTATACATGTAATCAATTTCAAGGTGGCCCATCCCTCCAATAGAATGGAGAATACATAATTTTGGTATGCACTGACTTTTAAAAATCATTTGGTGAGTATGACGCCCCACCACTGGCCCAGTAATCAAGGACCCTCAATCTTCATCACTGGCAACAATGGGGGATGTACACACTGGGAGGCTGATAAGTACACACACAGTAAAGTGCAATTTACTTTAAGAGCACACAGAGATCACAGTCAGTCTGGGGCTGGTTTCTCCCTCTTTCTCAAGATCCCCAATAAGACTCCCCACTGGCATAGCTATAGAGTTGAGATCTCAGCTGAGTGGCCAAGCCAAGACCTCCAGCACCCTTTCTGTCTAACCAGTGCTTTTTGTCCCTGCCCAAGTAGCTGACACACACATGCTTTGAGATTTGATTTATACATTAACACACACACACACACACACACACACACACACACACACACACACACACACACACACACACACACACACACACCTGGGAAAGGCTGGCACAAATTCACTAGCTACCCCCCTTTTGTCCAGAGTAAAAGGCAGTTATTACTGCCACCAACCAACTTTTCATCAGCTACTTTAAGGCCCTTAACAAAGGATGTCCAGTCGCACTGTGTAATGTTATTATAAATCCAAATTGTAGTTTGACCAAGAGCAAGGTTATTAGGAGTGGCCCATACAGTGTCAGCAAATAAATATGCAAGTACTATCAGAACATAAATATGTCTCTACACAGATCAACCACAATGATAGGTTTAAATATATTTAATAATAAATAACAAAAAGAACAAGAAAATACTCAGTAAATAATCACAGTTACATTGGAGTTCAAAATCACAGAAAATATTTGAAACAATATTGCAGGACAGTCTCAAATAAATAACGAAAACATCTAAGCTATACTTCACTATATTCCTGTCTGAATATAAGAGAAATTACTGTACCCTAGTTAACTTACTTCCAGAGCAATGTAAGTATGGTGATTAGATCTTCTAGTTGATGTTGCCAGGTCAAAGACAAATAATGCACTGTCTGTCTCTTTCCCTCTCTCTTTCTCTCTCTCTCTCAGAGAGTTCTTAAATTAATATTTCAAATATTACTGCTGATGTAGCTGGTAGCATGACATCACTTCTTGTCATCTGACTATCAGTTCCCAGGCTCACAACCATTGATTTTAGCATCTACCTGCGAAAACACATAGACCTTAGATCTTTTGGCAAATGGTGGAAGTTGTAAAAAAATGTACATTCCTCCACATTTAAAGACAATACAAAAAACTTCTAGTTCTAGACATAATCTCTCCTGTTGCACAGAAACGGAAAGATAATATATATTTTATTATATGGTTATAAAGTAATTTAAGTTTTCAGCTATTCTTCTGAAGTTAACTTGTTATTTTTCTGTCCCCATCGTTAAAATGCATATGCATCTAAACAGTTACAATAGTGTATATACATTTCTGCTCAGTATTTTATAAAATATCTCTTCCTCATGCATGTCTGTACAATATGACATACAGTTTTAATACAGTTGTAACAGAAGCATTTGCATCATGCTGATATTCACAAATGACACACAACCACTTACAAAAGTCCATCAAGCTGGGCTGGCAATATCTCCTTCTGTCACACTTCTATATAAATCATATTAATATTATTTTTATTTTATTTATTTATTTATTTTACATTTGTTGACTGGGCTAGTCTAACTGGATATATGTCCATTTTCAGTAGAGGCCCGGGGAGATAAGCTCCAAGAGAACAGATATCAAAAACAAACGAACAGCTCATATACACACAAAATTCATAAACACTATTAACAGGTAAAAGAACTTTAAAGGACCAGATTCAGAGATTATCATATAAGCTAGACAATCAATTCATAGTAGAGAGTAATGCAGTTAAAAATATAGACAACAGGTTATTACATAATACAAGAAAAGAGGCATGATAAACAATAGTTTCTAAAGTAAAAGGTAATCTCAATGATCTTAAGGTTCAAGAAGATGCAAATAAGGGTGTATAGTAGGACTAGGGAATGTTGTATTCAAGGAGCGTAGGACTTGATTAGAGAGAAGAAGAGGGTAGGCAGAGGCAAGATAGAAGAGCTAATTGCTTAGTCAGGCTTTGTACAGGGGCACAACCAGTGTGATTTGAGGAAGAGTTTGAGTTTACTTTTGAAAAGTGATATAGATGGCAGAGAGGTAAGTTCATGAGGAAGTAGGTTTCATGATTTTCCAACAGTAGTAGAGAAGAGAGAGTCCCCAGCTCTGTTGTTGGATTTTGTAATATTTACAAGCAGTTTGTGTAATGATCGTAGGGTCTTTAGATTGGTATAGGGGGTGATGAGGGTAGAAAGTATGGGAGTATTTGTTGGTTGGCAAAGGGTCTTATGGGCAATGGTCAGTTGGTGGAAATTGAGCTGATTTTGCAGTTCAAGCCAACCAAGCTGCTTTATATTATAACAGTGGTGGGTTCTGAAAGGGTTTCCTGTTGCAAATCTGGCTATGTTATTGTAGGAATGTTCCATTTTACTGAGGTTGTTTTATATTCAAATGACATACAATTATTTACAAAATTCCAGATAGCTAGGCTGACAATATTTCCTTTTGTGACAGTGAGCATGAAGCATCCTTCTTGTTTTTCCTATTTAATCTATCGAAGACGTTTTGGGGCCAGTCAGTCACTCCAAAACTGTAAGTTAGGACAGGAAGAGCAAATTGGTTCAAAGCTTGGATTTGTTCCTAGATATCAGCACTGTTTTCAGGATTAATTTATGTCTTCTAAGTATTCCTTTCTAAGTTTTATTCACATCTGTTCATGTTTTATTGTTGATCCTTAAACAATTCACAAATATGCATACACTCCCCCTTGCTCAAGTTCTTTTATATTACATTTTGTCTCAAACTGATATTTTCTTGGTGCTGCAGTTTTCCTGCTGTAATGGTTACTTTTGCACATTTATCAAAATCAAATGACATTCTTATATCATCTGAAAAAGTTTTTTGACAACATGCAGTTGTGTTTCAGTTCCTCATCTGATGAGCTATGCAGTTCTAAATCATCAACAAAGAGAAGAAGAGAAGTCTTTACACTTTGATCTTTTCTAGGAGCTAAATTATAATCATGGCCTAAGCTGTTACGTACATAGCTTAATGGGTTAAGGGCAAGACAGAATAACAGCGGTGATAGAGAGTCACCCTGGAATATCTGCCTTTGAAATTTTATCTCTGGAATAATAATTTGTCCTTTAGCATAGCTTAATTGCAAAGTGGTCTGCCACTGTTTCATGGTCACTGCAATGTAGTCGATCAGTGTAGGGTACATCTTATACAATTTTAAGCATCTTTTATCCATGAATGTGGGATACTATTCAAATGCTTTTTTATAGTCAATCCATAACTTAGATTATTCCCCTTTTTACAGTTCTCCACTATGACTTTATTTAACAACAAATGATCCTTTGTTCCATATGACTTTCTTTTATTGCCCTTTTTTTCCACTGCCATAATTGAGTTTTGTTCTAAATGACTATAAACTCTGTCGGCATCAATTCCAGTGTTTAGTTTATACATCATTGGAAGGCAAGTTATTGGTCTATAGTTTTAGGGTAGCTTGCAGGTTCATCGTAATTAGGAGCATTGCTTTTCTTGTTATTAGCCAGTTTTGTGTCTGTTCTGGGTGTGCATATAAATAGTTCTTGCTCATATGTAAATCTTCCTGCAAAGATATTAATACTTTTAACCAGAAGTTAGGTAATGTATCTGGGCCTGGAGTTTTCAAATTAGAGGCTTTTCTTAACTTTGTTTCAATCTCTCTTGCTGCTCCTTCATCCTATTTCATATCCTCTACCTTTAAACTTCTTATTCTTTCTTTTACTTCTATCAATTTACCATCTTTGTTATGTTCCACAGGGGCTTCACAAATACTTCTCCAAAATGTATATGTTTCTTCTTTTTTTTGTGGTCTTTCAATTCCTTTCACCTTGTTTCCCAGTTCTCTCTAAAACTTTTCTGGGTCATCAATAAATTGCTTATTTTGCACTTTTCCTTTATATTTATCCATGTATCTTCTACATGTTTCCACCTGTGCTGAGATTTTTAGTTTATTTGTGATAGTGCATGACCGATCCTTGTCTGTTCGAATACTGTGCATTGCTTTTATTACTTCTATCTTTCCTAGTATTTTTTTTTATCTGTTCCCTGTTTTATATGCTTCTAACAGTGATACTTGTTGTCTTAATTGCTTTATAGTTTTCTCTATTCAATACTTCCATGATGGTATTCAATTTCTCCCTTTCCTTTCCCTTACTACCCTGCATTTTTGTGCTAGAACTTTATCAGTTATTAATTTAGCTGCCCAGTAATATATCCTGTTTACTTCTATAGCATCTTCCTGTTGCACATTTTCTCTCATGGAGCTCTATGGACAGTCCTAATTACTGTATTCGTTTGTTTTATCAAACTTCTGACTTTTTGGGTTTTATTCACCTTCTGCAGTCTATTTCTTTCATTGATTTTAATATGTCTATCTATCTCTATTACATCAAGCAACTCTTATCTTATTTTCTTCTAAACTGAGGGCTCATTTTTTGCTTTCCATTTCCTGTGGGAATTCTATAGGAAGTTTTATAGCATCTTACTGTGGCACATTTTCTCTCAATTTTATCCTGTGCCATCTGTTGCTCTGTCATATGGGAACTCACTAGCCTATCACTGTTCAACACTGACTGCATCAGTGTTTCTATAGCTTCCTGTTCCTTCCCTTGCTGTCCCGCTTCAAGTAAATTGTTTATACTGGTTTCCTGTGGAATGCTTCAAAATATCTTTGTATGGCACCTGACCAATTTTTTCCTATTTCACTGGTGTCCCCTTAATTTGGATATTGATTGCTCTATCCTATAGTGGAGCTTTATGAATTAGATATTTTACACTGAAACCTTTACTTTGAAGGTACTCCATAACCTCAGTTTCTATTTCTTTAACTTCTCCATTACTAATCTCCTTTTCTACTTTCCCTCTTTGTCTTATTTTTTTTGTATTGTAAAGTTTTCCATATCTGGATTCCTTTGCCTTCATTTCTCTTCAAATATCTTTGGTGCTGCTCTTTTTTGTATTGGTTAGTTTTGCTTTCTCCTTTGTATAAGTATTACATATTAAATATAATTTCTTCCCCATGTCTTTATTTCTTCTTCAGATGTCTCATGATCTTTCTGCTTCTCCTTACTTTGTGGACTTGCTCCATCATGCTGTGATGTAACCTATGTTAAACCTTCCACACCAAATCCTCCACTTTGCAGGCACTCTATAACCTCAACTTCTACTTCTTTAACTTCTACTTTACTAATCTTCTTTTCTACATTCCATCTTTGTGATATGATTTTTTGTTGTGAAATTGTACATATCTGGATGTCTTTGCCTATATTTTTTTCTAATATCTTTGGGGCTGCCTGCTTTATATTGGTTAATTTGGCATTCTCCTTTGTAAAAATATTACACCATAAATATCTCTTTCTTTCTCATGTCCATATTTCTTTTTTATACTTTTTAAAAATCTCTTGTTTTTTTTGTTTTTATTTTCGCACTTCCTGCGAGGCTTCTTTTTGCAAACAGATCAAAGTTTCTTGACCTATATACTATTTTTTTTACAAATCTGCTGTTTTAATGAATACAAATTTTTATTTGACGTTTCTGGCAGTTTCTCTTGTGGAAGTATTTTTCTTTCCTCTAATTCCTCTGTTAATCATTTTGTTAATCATTTTCTGAGCTTTTTTCATAATAGTAACAATACATAATTTCTTTCTTATTCTCAATAGTCCACTTTATCATTTTTATGGCTCTTCTTTGGCCTATCTGTTTTTGTGATTTTTCTGCACTACTACTTCCTTCTAAAACAGGGAGGGGGGGGCATCCTTCCCCTGGGCCTGGCCCCATTGTAGGAATGTGCCTGCATTTTGAGGACTCTACACTGCCATATTTTCCAGTCCTGGCACCAGTGTACCTACAAGGATTGGGCACTTTTTTTATCCTGGGTGTTGTGTGACCAACTATCATTTTTTTAATTTTGAATCTACTTCTGTCCATGATATATAAATACAGGCAATATATATGTTCTGTCTTGGTGAGATTTTGTGAAAAACAGAGTCCACCTCCTGAAGGTACTCACCGAGACTTGAGGATGAATTCAATTTCAGCAATACTACTTCCCCTTGTTTACTGACTTATCATCTTTCCATTTGGACTGTAAGTTCTTGCTGAGGTATTCTCAGGTCATTATTACTAATTCTGTCACCTCCCTGAACTTTGTTTAGATCCAGTTTATGCAGTTTTTTTTCAATAAAATCTAGTTTGATTCCAGTATCTGAGGTTACCTGGATGTCACTAGGATGACTTTTTACCCCCTTTGTAGAATCAAACTGTTTTGCGCAACATTTTGTAAATATTATCTATAATCGGTTGTGCCTGAGAATACATTTTAGAATCTACACAGAGTTTATCAATTTGTATGTCTTTACTCCTTCCATATCTTATGTATTCATAAAAAGGTTTCCTATTATGCTCAATATATTTATATAAATGTTCTTCAAATTTTTCTGGTGAACACTATACTTAATTTTGTATCCAGCTTGTATATTTTAGTTCTGAAAGTTGTAGTTAGACCACTCTTCCATTTCTAATATTTTTGGACTCTCATTTTAATCAGATATTTTGTACTTATGGAAATATATCCCTCAATGTTGTACACTTGATTCCTGATGCTAAACATGTTTAGATTTTTTAAAGTTAAACAATTTCTTTTTCAAAACTTTCCACATTCCATTTGCAATTTTTCTACTGTGCACATCACTCCAGTTAGTTTTACATAGTGACTGCTTTGTTTCCATATTATCTGTAATTAATCTTCTGTGTACAGGTTTAGATTTCAGTTTGGAAGAATTATCTAGCAACAAATTAACCTTTATAACCCTATGATCACTGCTCATCAACGGTGGTAAAACTTGACTTGAAGTAACAGTAATTTCCTTAGGAACACAATGAATCAATATTATTCCACTCTGTTTCTGGCAAATTTAAGTCCTCAGCTAATATTATTCTTCCCTCCTGTGTTTCATGCAAGAAATGTATGAATTCCTCTAGATCATCAGCACTTGACTTTGTGATCTATACACTCCAGCAATTGTTATATGTTCCAGGGTTGTCTTTACTGTCACAGTTACACAGTCTATAGTGTTGGTGTTATCATTGAATATGTAATAATCACAGGTCTCATAGCTATCTTTAATCCCTACCATAACACTTCCACCCGATTTTTTGTTAGAATGTCTGTTACAATAAAAACATTTATGCCCTGACAGAACTGGTTTCCAGCCATTGTTGTTTAACCATGTTTCACAAACAATAACAACATCAATCTTGTTGGAATGTAGCAACATTTCCAATAATTAAAAAACCTTTATTATTACTGTTCCAAGAATTAACAACCATCAGAGATGCATCAAATATTGTTATCTGTGAACTGTCAAATGTTCGACCTGGTAAACATCCTGCCTAATGTTTGTCAAACATTGCAAAATATCTGCTGCAAAAATTCTCTTCCCTGATCTTAACTAATGCACACCATCCTCTCTGAACACGTGTGCCCAAAACTAGGCTTGGATGCTTTACAAATTTCCATCTTTTTAAAATGGGACTTTTTCATGTAGGTATTTACTCAAAAAATCTTTTAATTCACAGTGACTTGACTTTCCTTTCTATGTAATTTGTAAAACAAACATGTCCTAACAACAGTACAAGCTTTACTGTCTAAGAGGGCTGTCAAGTTCTCTACTAACAGTCAGAGAATCCTTGTGGATGACATAATTTGTACTGACATTATTAAAAACAGATCCGTACTTCCTTACATTAAGGCCTTCCAAGGCTTGTCTCACATCTTCTGTTTTTGTTCATGGTAGGCATAACTTTATTCAATATTCCTTAACTTCTTTGCAAATATAAGTATCAGTTCCTCTAATAAGTGAATCTCCAATGCAAGAATATCTTTGCTGGCCAGCTCTGAAGAATCTTCAGCTTCTTATACAGTAATATCCACTCTATCAATTGTTAAAAAGGAATGATTTTCATCACCATTAGTCTTATTGATCCCACTGTTTTCATTGTGTATTAAATTTGTAGTCATACAATTCTGTTCCTGTTGGCTTTGTACATCCACAGCTTGAGCCATGTAGTCAACATCTGTCTTCTTCTTCTTTTTTTCTTACAGTAATATTCTTCAGTCCTTCCATGTTCAGTTTGACTTCTTCCTTTTCACCTGCCCTTTGCCTCTTTTTTCTACTTATCTTTTGGAAAAAAAATTATGCTTTTTTTAAGGTTTTTTGATACAAAAATGTTATCATTCCCAGTAATCTGTGTGTTACATAACAAAAAGTGTCCTTTTTAGTACATATTCTTTTTAATTTACAGACATTTATGTTTCCTTTTTCTTCCTTGTTATATGTTGTGAACTTCCTTTCTTTCTTTGTTTCCTTCTAAACACTCTGAATCCTCTGATTGCTAAATACTTGAATCCAGAATTCCAAAGTTGTCAGGGGTATCATCTTGTTTCACAAGAGTTGAATAAACTTTACAGACAACAGACACATCATTTCTTAAATGTGTTCTTTTTGCTCTTTGCCTGACATTATTTATCTCACCAGTCCAGTCATTAATATATACAACAGTTCTCCAAGCCATGCCAGTTGCACAAGTTCAATCGTCATCAATAAGTTTAGATTTACTTCTAAGCAAATCATCCAACTTCTGAAATGAGGAACACAGATCATCAGTGTTATCAGGTGTTAAATTTAAATATGCATAGCATTTATTACACTGAACAATATATTTGTGCTGTAGCAAATCATTAATGGCATAGTCATTTAAGGAATCCATATTCAGCTTAAATGAATACAAAAATTATTAAAAAAGTATAATCAAAATCAGTAACAGCAGAATTCAAAGAGATCTTAATTCAACTTCTATGGTAAAAATCACACAAGCAATACGACTAAATACTAAAGTAAGTACAGTAAAGTTGTTGTTCTGAAAGTCAGACAAAATCTGTAATTCCTTTACTTAGGGTGGGAGTGAGCGCAATAACTTCTGCTCACTATTGCTGGTAGTTGCACTTCCTTTTTACAGTAAAGGTCAATAAATCATAAACCAAGATAGAGTTGTTTACATAAGCTCTGGATTGTCCTCTCTGCAGTGTGAATTTATACCTGACTAGGCCCCTTGGGATGGTTAGAGCTTGTCTGTCTAAAACCAATCCCTTTCTAAAAACCAGCAATGAAAATTAAAGGTAAAACAGCAAAATATAAATCAAAGTAAATCTTCTTGTCTACAAGTTATCCCTTCCTTTCTAAAACAGTGAAAAACAGTGGTAAAAAAATAAAATATAAATTCAAATAAAACTTCTCTTACCAGTCAACTCCACAGTAAAACTCAAACCAAGAGAGGATTGTTTAGATAATCTCTGGATGTCTTAACTGGTGAGGGGGCATTTTGAATTCCTTGCTGCACTGAGAATTAAACCCATCAGTTGTCAATGGAATGCCTTTTATTCATAATTCAGACCTGTGTAAGTGACAAATGACAAGAATGGACAGGTGCTACACTATATACCTAGACTTTGGTCATAATTATCATATCAGTATACTACAATGAAAAAGGTTAACATTTTTGGCCTTTAATGTATCAGCCCTAGTTTATTTAAAAGTTATCCCAACCACATTTAACAAAGCCAGTAGAACATTTTCCTCTAAAGTCAAAGTATTAATCTTCTGTAGGTCCTCATGCATTGTAATAATAAAATGACAGGGATCTAAAGATAGATAAAGCCATAATAGTTTGAGTCAACCATTTACTAAATAGTTGAACAAAGCTGGAAAGAACAGAACTCCTATTTTATTCATCTCTTCTCACAGGTGCAGTCCTTCAAGGCACTGCCCTAGGGCATCACCTCTTTGTTTTTTTTTTTTTTTTTTGTTTTTTGTTTTTCCCCAGATGACTGTAAACTTGGAAACATTGTCCTTAACCCTGCTGATGCCACCTCACATTAAAACAGTATTAACGTTACACATAAAAGGTGCAGAAGAAATTTCCTTGGCTTCAGTTTCAACAAATACAGTATTCTGACATTTCCCAGATTCTCTTCCTCCAAATTTATGCAATGCTGATAGGCAATAACTAAAAGCTGGCAACATAATCAAAGACCTTGAAGTCCTTGTAGGTGATAACCATTAATTTGATACCCATATACCTGCTACCATTCAAAAAGCATACAGAGTTGCCCACCTTAACTTCTATAGGGTTAAGAGTTGTGCAGAGTTTTCAAAACTCTCCCCCTCTTATTAAACAGCTTTTTAGACCAACTGTAGAATTTATAGTGCAGCTGGAGAAGGTATTCAGAAACAAGACGTATGCCTGATATACAGAGCATGAATGGAAGCCTTGACATAAGAAACACTTGGCTTAGAATGCCACAAGTGACCTAAACATGACAGAACACTCAGCCTGAATAAAAATGTATATCAACCATACTGTGAAATGAGAAAACTTCATATCTGAAAGACTCAAATGCCATTTGATTAAACTGAAGAACAACTTTGATGATTACATTGACACACACAGGTTCCAACATAGGAATTTGGCCAACAAGTTTTGTGATGACCATTAAGCCTTGAGCTTGATTACTGTTAGAAAAATGTGTCTTTGAATATATGTGAAATACTAGTTTAAAAACAAAGTAGTATGTAATGCATTTTATTCTATTAATCGTATAACAGAAAGGATAAATTCATGTGTAAATGCAAGCAGTTTTGAAACTGCAGTGTGGCTTGTAGCAAAATGACCTCCGACCCTGGCAGTTGCTAGCTTAGCAAGTTTTAATGTTTATGCTTTTCACAAGTGATTATCTGCTGGGTCAGGAAATTAAATATGTGAAATAATGAAATCTTCTGCTCTTTCCTGCTGGGATGATTTGGCCATGTATATGTGTTACTAAGATAGCATGCAGCTGGTGGGAAAGTGCTACAGTGAACAAAGATGTGTATTAGAAAATTGAATCTACTATTGTATTCGAACTGGTGTGAAACCTTGAAGAAGTAACTTTACAGAAAGACATTATGTCTGACCAGGTGGATAGCAAGGCCGTATTGTTACCAGAGGAAAACTTTTTTAAAATATACAGCATCAGCAGTTTTTATGAATAGAGGACTGTAAGCTAAAGTGATGTAGATGCCCTGTGACATACCACGTCAGTAAGGTGGGCACAGCTTGAATGTAAAGACTATATAAAATTGTGTGCTTCCTGTTTCATGTTAGACAAAATTCTGTACTTGTACGTTTTTTGCCTCCTGGTGTACACTAGTAAACTTTTGAACCTGAACCTCCTGTGTATTGAATTCTTGATTTTATTTAACAATTACCAAATCTTTGAACTTACAAACCAATAATTTAGAAAGGAAAGTTTTAAAAACATAACTACTGACTTATGTATTCCCTTCAGAGTAAAATAGCCACTATACCCCTCCACCTGAGAGATATGACCATCAAGGCATTATCATAATATCAGATTCAGCCAGATCCAAGATACTATAAAAGAAATATTCAACCACATCCTGCCTAATCTCTGCTGTAGTCTTGTGTTCTATACAGTGAAGAGAAAATTAATTAAAAATTCTTCTGTTTGGCTGTGGATCTCCTGTATGCATCCATTAGCTATAGGCTTATCTGCCCCCCCATCCTCTGAGTGAGAAACTTCCCAGCTCAGTCCTTAAATCTCTTATTTTTCTCACCTTTGTCTGGTTGAAACTTATTCACTGGACATAACTATGGATTTGGTCCCTGTAGTACCAGGGAAGTGTCTAATTCAGTTAATTTATTCCTGGTATAGAGAATTGTGTTTATTTCTAGTAGGTTTCAAACTTTAGAATCATTTTAACATTTTTTTCTTCTGAAAAATGGAAAATTGCATTGTTCTAAGCTATTATTTCCTGGATGTGAGCTAGCACTATAGATTTCTTTCAGCTGTTACTTGCCTGAGCTTTGCTTTAATATCTACTGTGCTACTCATGTTTGCCCTTATTTGAGAAGAGTGAAACAGTATTGCTAGACTTTGCCCATCTGAGACATACTCACTGGAACGTACAACAGATGTGATCTCTCCAACACCACAGAAATGTCTAACTGACTAATTTATAGCTAATATTGAGATCTGTGCCGCTTGTTGTATACTTTCAAAGTTTAGAACCGTTTTATGGTAGCCAAAGGTCAATTTTCTTAAATTTCCCATCCAAGTGACATAACAACTTGTTTTGTTTCTACTGGCAGCTAATGTGCTTAGTAGAGTTTACAACTCTGCAGTGTTGCTATACTTTTGCTCATGTTTGTGCAGGGCTGTCTGTAGTTGCCTTTAATTGCTCTGTGAACAGCTGTGTTTTCCTAGCACTCTGTTTTTTTTTTGCTTTTGTCATTCTTGTGCTACTATCTGGTCCTCCTTATTGTTTAAAGTGCTTGTAGGCTTATTATTTATCACTACTACCTTTGCTGTCTTAGTTATTGTAAACTCTTTCATTTAAGTTTTTGACCTGCTTGCTTAAACTGCTATCAGTGTTGCTATTTAATACTTCCATTGCTACTTTCTTAGTTATGTGACCTCTTGCATTTAAGATCAATGCACCTGTTGACTGTTGTCTAAGCTGATACTATATATTGCTGTACTTCTCTTTATAAGACCTAGATACACACACAGGCCAAATGGATGACAACAAACTTGTATCCCTTTGTTCCTAGTCTCAGTGCACTTGGTGTTCTTAGACAGTTTAGAAACTACCAAATGCTCAGAGATAGTGCACTACTACTTTGCTTACACCATACAATCTGTGAGAGATATAGGTATCTTAGCAAGATGCAGGCCACCCTCTCAAAAAAAAAAAAATGGGATGTGAGTGACAAATATTACCACCGGCAGCTCCTCAGAAACATACCAGAATGTTTTATGCTGTGGTTGTCAAAAAGTACTTCCCAAGCCTTGAAGAACCACAGAGATTAAGCCTCAACAGAGATATACAGACATGACACCACCACAGTCATGCATAGTAAAGTGTCAACACATTGCAGATTGTAAACCGTTTACTACCAATAGAAATTTGAGTACAAACAGAAACTTCCAAGTGGTGACTCCATTGTCAGGCACACTGACTCAGTGCTTAAAATGCTAGTCAATCACAGGTTAAGAGCTAAAACGGTTATTCAGTCTCTCACACTAGGTAAATAGGAATATGACCACATTTTAATCCCATGCAGGTCTGAATGACTGGAGGTGGATTACTCTGACAAACTTGCAAACATTTTGGATGTCATTACGCATGTGTCAAATGCATGTAAGACTCTTGTGTCGAATGGAATCTTACCTTCACCTAGAATGTATCATAAGTACAGAGAAAAAATAATTGGCTAATTCACTGATGTCAATCCAGGGGGTCCTGTACATATCATAAAGGGATGAGATTGTTGACAGATCTATTTGCTTTATAGAGGATGGCTTACATATCTCATGTAATGCCTTCTTCCTGCTTAGGCAGAGTCTGGTTGCCGGACATCACAGTATAAAGCATAAAACTTCAACATGGTTAAATTCAGACTATATCAACATAGCTCTCCTCAATGCCAGAAGTATAAATGATCCACCTAAATCCAAACACATTGATATCTGTATCGTAAATAAGACATGATTTAAGTGTAAAGGATGCACTCCCTCTTTAACTTGATTCATTGTTTACCCTGCATGCCAGCCTTATGGGAATTGTGGAGGTATAGTCATATTGCCATGGGCCATATCTCTGCTAGGTACGCTCCTTCAGAGTCTCAAGAGGAGCTCATCGAACTCTAACTTACACTCAACAAAATAAACTATCAACTAATTGCTTTCTTTAAGACACTTTCCTTGCCATCAGATTACCACAAGAAATAATTAAATGAATTCTATGGAATACCCATAACAAAATAAATATTTTGAAGAAGGTGATTTTAATTTCCAAACTATTAAGTGCTACATCAAAGATTTTATATACCCAATGATTTTTAAACTATGTTAATGATAGACTAGAATAATGAATGAAATAGTCTACCAGAAAGTGCAGCATTCTAGGCCTTGTTATTATCAACATGGACTCCCCACCTGTATCACTTCCATAATATTCACATCACTTGTTAAATCTCACCATTGATTAGTAATCATGTCTTTAAAGCCGCAAACCAACCCCAGTGATTAATTCTGAATATAAGGCTTCAAGAAAGCAAATTAATGCAAACTCTTTGATTAGATCACTAAACTGACCAAATTTACTAGAACTCTAAGACAAGACCACTTACTTTATCAAATTTACTAAAACATTTATGATGAGGTCTCTAAATATACATGTAATGTCACTACCTCTTATGAAGCTGTTGCTGATATTTGTACTTCACAACTTTATTCTCACTTTGAAAAATGCTTTGGCCAAGCAGGTCCTACGATAAACAAGTATACTGGGAAGTTCAAAGTAAACCACTGTAGAGGTCCACTATCATTAACGAGTTCTGTAACAGAAAAGAGAAATTCCTAAAATCCTATAATACATATAATCCATTCACCTTAAAGAATCTTTCAAAAGAATTAACAAAAAAAAAAAAAAAAAAAAAAAAACTAAAAGCTACTGCTAGAATGACCATACCAGTACTAAAACTGGCAGTCAGGGCTAAGAACAACTATAAATCCGTCTTTAGTGATGTAAAGAATTATTTTAATTAACAAGAGACAAAAACACTAAACTATTCTCAGGTGTAGTGATTCCTTAATCAGAGTATCTTTGCTTGTGGATTCTGTGAGTTTCGTTCCAGTGCACTACTGTGGTGTTTTTCCCCACTGTATTTATTAAGTTAAGAATTTAAGAAACAATATCCAGCAATGCCTGAACTATCCAAAATGGTATTACCTACTCTGTCTCAACTGATATTACAAATATACTGTTAAAAAGGTCTAGTGAAAATTTCATCCCATAGTCTGCCTTCAAATCTCTGAAAGTTACTGATTGCTTTATACCAGTGAAACCATGCAAAACACCTTTTTCAAGTAACATTTACCAACAGGGTACTCCATGAAGCATGGAAGACAGCTGTTATAATGCCACTCCATAAGGGAGGACCAACCATTGAACCAGGAAACTACAAAACAATTAGTCTAGCTTAATCTGTGAGATCATGGAGTACAGACTTTTAACAAAACGACAACATTCTTTTAATGTATATTGGGTTCCTTTGTCAATGACAGTATGCTGAAGTGGATCGTAAGCAGCAAAATGTCATTTTATATGACTGGTAGTAGCTCAAGATATGATACTGTCCATATGAAATACTTTTCTCCATTTCAAATAGGCATTTACAGCTATCATGAATGCAATAATCAAAACTGTTTCTGTGAAGCAGTGTGTAGTCGCTTTTAACATCCACTGGGGGATTTTCAATAGTGTAATTGTGCTATTCTTGGCTACTTCTGTTTCATTTGACATGGCACATACATTTTGTGCTCTTTCTCAGTCTCTTCTTCTAATATTCACCACCAAATTACATTTCTAGTTTGTATTGTTTAGCTAATGCTTTTATTTTAACAATGCCAACATAACCAGTGAGGAGTTCTTCCAGTACAGCTTTATGTAGATATAGGGAATTAGAGTGCCACATAACAGACAGCCTTCTACTACTAAAATGTTAGATCTTTTCATGTAAACCTTTTCAAACTCTCATCAGCATTTGCTGCTGCTATGGTGGCAGATGACCCGCCTTGTATTTAGTAAGCTGACACTTTTATTTTCTTCTACTTGCTGAATGTGCAGTTAAGGGTCAGATCTTTATTACTATCGTACTCTGGACAATTTGTAGTATAATAGCAGATAGGCTGTGCCAGCAAATTGCGAAAATCTTCTTCTCCTTCTGCTACTGCTACTGAAAATTGTTTAAAACACTAACTGCTACTAGCTGCTTCCCTGTTAAGGATGGGAGCCTTGCTGGAGGGCATTCTAATTAAGGGACATTGTGTTTCACTAGGGTGTCAATGCAGCTTAGGACATTTAGGTTTAAATGGTACTTGAGGAATAAAAGAGGTGATTTTTTTTCTTTATCTTGCATGCTTACCACTGTGTGTTCACTCACTGGCACACATCACTGTCACAAGTATGATTGTTTGCAAAAAACTTTAGGAGGCAAAATTATACATAACTACACAATGATGCATTATATTTAAATTGTATTGCATTGTAATAGGAATATTTAGTTTAAATAATTTAAACTTGCAAGTTCTCATTTGAAGAAACACTTACTTTTGCAATGCACTAAAATAAAAAAAAATGATACTTTCATCTTAACAGAATCTTGGATGCACCATAATGTCAGTGTGGCAAGTTTATTAAAATAGTAGTTAGGAGTCTTGAGATTTATGTAGGTAGTCAGCTGTTCTTTTGATCACTATGTATCTACTGTTGTGTGGTGTTATGTTTTCATGGCACAGCTTATTGTTAAGGGTATGGCATCCAGGTCAAGGGGATGTGGTTGCTATGCTGTGTTTAGCAGTTGTTGGGTCGGTCATTGAGTGCACTGACCCTTTTGATATGTACCAGTCCAAGTACTTTGTGCTGCTTGGGAAGCCATGACACTTTCTTGCTGGGGAAGTCAGGGAGCTTGATCATAGAATCTGAACAGACCATTGTGGGGCCCTGTCTCTATTTTTGGTAGCTTACAGGCTGTGGAGGACTGATCTTTGTCTTGCTTACAGAACCTCAGTTGCCCCAATGTTTTGGACCTACTGTACATCTGCAGGTCCAATGGTGGCATAAACATGCACTCAAGAGATATTAAACTAAATAAAAGATAAATAAATAAAAATAATAATTAATAATTATAAACAAATAATATCTTCTGTAACATAAATTGAACATGTTGAGGGGATGGGTAAGTATCACAGAAAGCGCTGCTTCTCTGGAATTGTCTTCCTCTCCACATAGGCTGCAGTATGTCTCTTATTCTATTCAAGTGTAATCTGGGCAAATGGATGGGGAGCTGCAAGTTCACCTCTGATTTGGTACCTTTCACAATTATGGCTGGGGCAACGTAAATATCTGCCCAGCTCTGCTCTATTTGTGCTTAAAATAAAAGGTTAAACATTTCCTTGGAATTCACGGCTGAGCTTCTAAGGATCCTCATGGTTTAGCAGCCTTTTAAAAACAAAAGCAAAACAAAACAAACAAAAAATATATATATATATATATATATATATATATATATATATATATATATATATATATATAAAACTATGTATCTATCTATATATATATATATATATATATATATATATATATATCTACCTGAACTTACTGCAGTCACTCACCATATAGCCCAACACCTTAGTTAAGGGATATTTTAACTGTCCTTCCATAGACTGGGTGACATACATGAGCATAAACATGCTTACCCAGAGGTTCAAGGACTTTGTCAATACAACTGCTCTTTAACAAATAATCTACAACCCCACAAGGGGCACAAATGTCCTACACATAGTACTAGCCAACAATGGAGGGGGTCACTGCATTCACCCCATTTGATGCCCTCCCTAGTAAGGTCTGACCATAAACCAGTCTTGTTCAAAGTAACTATTGGACCTGTCATCACCACAGAAGCAAAAAAACTAAAAAATGTTTCCAAAACAAACTACAGCCTACTAAGCGATGGTATAAAAACATTATACCTCCAGCAATCATAGACAACAATGACTCCTATGCAGAGGTGTACGCAAATGCCCTCTATAAATACTTAAGTAATTGTATAGAGTCATTTGTACCTGGAACAAGAAAGAAACTAATGTCTAATAACAAGAGTGAACTGACTCAGCAGAGGAAGAATTCCCTCCACAGCATGAACAAGCAAATCAGAAATCTTGTGAAATCCTCTAAAGCTAATAAGGATTATAATGACATTCTTTAACTTCAGCAGAAATCTAAAAGGGAATGCCCAGGTATGCACTGAACTGGTAGTAGATTGTACCACTTATACTATACTGGAGGAAATTGCCAGCCTGCTAGCAGACAGAGTTGGCACAAACTTCACCCCCCTGTCCCCACCAGGCATACCCAAAAGCATACCTGACAACAGTCCTCTGCCTAGTATCTCTAGAGATCAGGTCATATGTGTGGTCTGCAAGGTCAAAAACACCACCTCTGTGGGACCAGATAACATCCCAGTTTACTTATTAAGCATTCTAAAACAGAACCTGGTGGACTAACTTGGTGTTCTCTTTAATCATAACCTGAAAACTGTCTTTGTTCCGCAGAGTAGAGAACAGCAACAGTAATCCCCTTGCACAAAGGGGAGCCATCAACTGACCCTGGGAACTATAGACCCATAAGTCTAACCAGTTTCATCTGCAAGGACATGGAAATAATAATCATGGACCTTATCAACAAGAACATAGATGACATTCAAACTCTAGACCCAACCCAGTTTGGCTTTGTTAAGGGTAGATCAAGCTTATTAGACCTAGTAGACTTCTTTGAGAAAGTCACGAAAGCCCTGGATGAAGGTAAAGCAGTGCATAATGCTTATCTTCATCTAGCCAAGGCTTTTGAGGGTCTATATTACATCATCAAAGGGGCTGTTCATCGAACACCCTTTCATCGACACATAATCAAAATACAAAAACCCTGAGTGGCCACATAAGCAATTTTTTCCCAGGGGAAAAATTTGCTTGGCCATCACAAAAAAAATAAATAAATAAAAATTGCAGAACCTACGAACAACCCCCCTAACTAAATATACCAACTCCCAGATTCCACTAAAGTGATGGAAAGGGCAAATCCCCGATGACGGCCAAATAATTTTTCCCCTGGGAAAAAGTTCACTTATGTGGCCATTCGAGGTATTGTTATTTCGATTATTATGTGAAGATGAAAGGGCATTCAATGAACAGCCTCTTTGACTGTGTAATATAGACCCGCTTTTGACACAATTCCCCCACTCAGGTATCATTGAAAACCTTTCCCAGCTGTGGATTAACCCTTATGTCACTAGATGGATAGACAATTGGCTCATCAACAGAACACATACTGTCAAAGTTGGAGATTCCACCTCTACCAGTAAACCTGTCACAAACGGGGTACTACAATGATCTGTGTTAGGCCCTTTACTGTTTGGAATCTATTTCTCAGAAGTCAAAGCTAAAGTAGATCGCCTTTGGCTTACCAAGTTTACTGATGATTGCAAATTGGGTGCAATCAGTCCCCCAATGATGTTGACATATTACAGAAGGGGCCAACACAAACAAATGACTGGTGCCAAAGCCATGCTCTAAAACTAAATGCAAAAAAGTGCATTATTATCCCCTTTGACAAAGCAAAATTCCCTGCTAATTACAATATTGACAGCACCCCCCCCAACACCCAGTGGTGTGAGATCTGGAAACATAGGGAGGTAGCAATCTGAACTTTGACCACCACATTTCCACAGTGGAAAGGAAAGCCTTCTACATTGTGCATCTCATAAATAAGGGCATCACATCTAGGTCTGAGTATGTTATAACTCCTCTGTACTCGACCGTCATCAGACCATTAATAGAGTACAGAGCTCCCTTCTACATGTACCTCACCAGAAACCTGCAGCAGTTGGAGAGACCACAGAGGTTTCTCACCAAGAAAATGCAGGGCCTCCAAACAATGACTTATGTGGATAGACTGAAAACCCTGTCACTTTACTCTGTATCGTACAGGCTGCTGAGAGGTGACTTGTGCCTGGCCTACAGGGCAGTCTCAGACCCACCCCTGATGGAAATTCTGCACATCTGCAAGTCAAATGGCACACGAGTCACTCACTCTAGGGATCTTAACCTAGCCTGTGACATTAACAGAACATGCTTGAGAAAGAGGCATATCTCCCAGAGATTGCTGCTACTCTGGAATAAACTTCCAATTTATGTAAAGCAGACCTCCTCGCTGACCCTATTCAAGTGCAACCTAGAAAAATGGATGAGAGACCACAAATTCACCCTTGGGGTGGCACCCATGCCCCTCATGAACAAGGGTGTTTTTGTGATGATCATACACTTGCTCTGTGCATTATGTCCATCTATCCATGGACAACTGAGACAATTAGAGATTAACATGACTAGGCTTGTGAGGGGTCTATAAAAGTGTAGCATTGCTGCTTTTGTAACAAAAATAAATAAATAAATAAATAAAATAACCTATAAAATAGTCAGCACCCCACTTCAAAGTAATTCAACCATCAAAGATCTTGGTACTTTGATTGACAGCTCTGTCACTTTCAACCACCATTTATCATCAGTAGTCAAAAAACCCTTCTATTTAATACAACTGATAACCAAAGGCATCTCATCCAGATTGAAGGATGCAATTATCCTTTTATACTCAGCTTTAATTAGACCAATTACTGAGTACACTGCTCCCCTTTGGTTTGTCCCTCTATAGGCACATAGCCCCACTAAAAAGGCCTCAATATTTCCTGACTAAAATGCATACTGGCATAAACACTGCAGACTACCAAGACAGATGTAAAGTCCCACCACTATTCATTGCCTCCTATAGGCTCCAACACAATGATTTGTGACTTGCATTCCACTCTTCTATAGATGCTGTCTTCCTAGACCTCCTGTATCCTCATCAGACTAACAGCACCACAATCCCTACATCTAAAGATTTAAGCTTCCACCAACATATAGACAAAACTTGATGGAGGGATGGATTCATTAGATGACATTTACCTCTGTACTGGAATAAAATACCCTTACATGTTAAACAGAAATACATGCCTGCATCTTTCAAAAACAAAGTCAATGTCTGATGATTTATTCCAGGCCTGATTTGCTTTTCCTACTCAAGAACGAAAAATGTCATTAGGGCAGATGTTGGCAGCATGTAAATGGAGAGATGGTTTAATTGCCTAGTAATCTCCTATGCTCCTATGATCCTTGGCATGTTTCCTCTCTCTGGGTGCTTGCAACCAGTTTCTCAGATTAGCCAACATTTTTTGGCATTCACTATGATGTAAACAGCTCCTGATGTGTAGCTGTGTTGAAAATACCTATAAAAATATGTCTTACTTCTCCTTGAATGATTTGAATTTTCACTATTTTTAAGACCTATCCAGCAACTTAAGCTTCCTTCTTGTGAGTAACTACATGAAACAACTTCAACTCCTCTGGGTTTCACCCACATCAAGTCTTCCAGTTTCTGTTTAGTTTCTTTTGTCTGGTGATATATACCTGCTTCTTCTTTAAAGTGTAAAAATCTATCCTATGTTTGATAGTGGACCTTAGACCGCATATGTTTTAGGATATTATACTCAATGGCAAGTTCTTTCCCACCTGTGCTTCTGTCCCCACCTGCATGAATGTTTGACACTTATAAACAGTTTCTATATTCAGCGTATCTAAACAGGTATACACTCAGAGTTTTCAGAAATCAAGCATGGGAGATACTCTTAAAGACACAAAAACAGTGAATCCGAAGGAAAAAATGAATTAAAGAAAAAGAAACAGCTAGCAACACAGAAAAACAGCAAACCTAATCGTGTAAATCTTGAAATGCTACTTTTTATCTCTTATAATCTACTTGGCATACCTAGGCAGTGATTATGGCAACTTAGAAGGTGCAACATACTAGCTTCTATTGAGAGGAAAAGGCCAATGATCAGCTAGATAGTATCACCATTCTCTAAAAATCCTCATTATTCTCTCATGCAGGAGGAAACAACCAACTACCTGTCAGGTCTAGAGGGGGAGAAAGACTCCAAGTATACCACTTTTTTACACTCCACAAAGGGAAACATTCTCAGCCAGGTTTTAGGTTTCAGTGAGAAGCAAGTGAACCTGGCCTGTAAAATGAATGTGGGGTTTTGCCCCAGCTAGACCAAACCAGTCCACTTTCATCACCTCCTGTGTGCTGGTACCAACATTCCACAGCAAATACTTCACCAGTGGAAAAATAAATACCCTTATCACATCACTCCAGAGCATTATCCTTAACTACCCATCTGCTTGATATTCTTTTACCTTCCCAGTCAGCTCTTTACAATTCTTCTTCTTCTTAGTCTCTTTAAGCATCGTGTAAAACCTTCTACCCAAATAATTCACACACGTGAACAGAGCAACCCTAACCCCTCTGACCTCCACGTCAAATTATTTTAATCAGTGACTTCTTAGACTAAACTTATAACACTGGTCCTCTTCATTTCTCAGAATATTTCTACCAGACCAGGCAGCATTCATCTTACATCTTGTAATAAGACACTACAATTAGCCACAGACATGTTTAGACTTCTCCAGTCTCCTAACTTATCCACCCCTCTTAGACATTTCTAACTCTATATGCAACTTCTCTACTCTGACCAGGAATAAACATGGTAGTAAAGCTCATGCTCAGCTTGTATTCCTATTTAGTTTTACTTGAACTGACAACCCTACATTAACCATAATTCTCAGACAAAGCCCTTCATAATAATACATTTGTTCCTTGTATCAGTGGTTCTCTTCCTAACCACTTACCCTAAGATTTGAAAAACAATCCCTCCAGTTAATCCTGTGAAACATTTCTTGTACATTGACTAGAACTAACTATTCTGTAACTCCCTTTCCTTTCTGCCGATTCCAAAAAATTAAAAAGTAACCAGTGGTAGCTTGTGGAAAATTTATTTTTACAGAGACAAAATTAACAAATTTTGTGACCTTCTGGTAATTACTTTTCTAGCTTTGCTGTTAACTCCATTACAAATATCTCTATTTCAAAATGATATACAGAACTTTATGGATGGTGTCATTTTGCAATATGAAAGCAATAAGAACTTGGTTTAAAAAGTACTTTGCACTATATTAGCCACTTTATATTATTCTGATGAAGTATGTAGTTCTCATTGGAAGTATTTATTACAAAATATTAATATGGACATTACTAGCAAAAAAGTGTTGTCCAGAAGTATTATTTGTATCTTCTGGGACCACTTTCCATTTAGCAAGCACCAGTAGTAAAGTCCCCTTCATAAATGTTGGCAAATTGCCTTAATACATACTTCAATACTTCTGCAAAACTGTTCCCTACCTCTTAACCCAGCTACTCAAAGAAAGCTACTGGTAGTCCATGAATGCCTTCAGATCTTATAAAATTTACAAGTCTCCTCATTGCCACTACCTCACCCATCTCATTAAATTATTTCTTTGCTTTTTCATTTGAGGGAAGATCCACTTCTCAATCATTAAACCTTTCTTTACTCACTTCTATTATCGCATACAACTTATAGAATCGCAGAATACTTCGCTGTGTGGAACAACAACTGTATTGCTAAGTTATGCAGACTATTAAATTGTAATGGTCAACTATCCCAATTAAAACAATTCTGCTTAAGTATTTAGGCTGGTATAAGGTATTTAGGAATGGTTACAATTACTGTAACAGAGAAGGAAATATATATTTTTAACAAGAAGCATCTTTATTAAATTATCATTTATGACATTCTTCATCATACATGTATATAAATTAAAACTAACCATATTGACATAGTCCTAGCTGCAAGTATTTTACATCACAGACCGCACTGACATAATTTTAGTTGCAAACATTATACATCACTTTTATTGTACCCAATCATTGGCAGTCAAACATTGCATAGCTCATTCAAATCCTGCCTTCTTTTAATCTCACTCCACCCCATATATGTACTGTTCCCACAATTCTCATTTTTTTCCTATGCAATTTGCTCCTACCCTTTTCTAAAGATCTCAATTCCAGTTTCTTTTTCATCTCTGTTACAATATTCACTGATTCTGATTTAGACTCTAATTTCCCTGTTCTAGTAATTGCTTTTTTTGGCAGCCACCATAATTAGACTCAGCAAGGCCTTACTGTGTCTAGACAATTCCGATTCTGTATCATATGTCAGAAAAATTATTTCCCTAGTTACACCAATTTGATAACCCAGTATATCTGACAGAGTAGTCTGCAGGGAATCTTTAAAGTCTGCCAACTCATTACACTCCTGGAAAATATGTTCATAATTACATGTTTCTTTCTCATCACACCTCCATCATTTGCTCGCTACCTGCCAAAAAATTCTCTGGAGTCGACTTGGGTTATAAAAATATCTATGTAAACATTTCCCAGCATAAATCCTAAATATTCTAGATTGTGTTGCATATTTGGGTGAAAAAAAATATCTCCCTTGTTTAGTTGTTACGTGCTTATCCAAGCTCCCTTCCCAATCCTTTCTAACCTCCGCTGACTGGTTCTTATACTTATGCAATTTTTGTTTGCTCTACTAATTATTCCTTTTTTTAACAGCAGCTTCTGTTCTAGATTCTACTAAAAAACTCTACCAAAGTTGGTATTATATTTACGACCCCCTTCATTTCTTTCTCTTTGCCTATACTCTGATATCAACCCTTGAATGGGAAGGTAATCTCTAACCTGCAGGTCAGATAAATTATTGGTATCTTCCCATTCTATTACCTTTCCCTGTCTAGTTATATGGTCCCAATACCTTGGTTCCTTTGCCAGTTTTCTCGAATAAATTTCAGCCATTCATGTCTATTGCCTGTTTCACTAGTTGCAGTCATCCCTATCAGCAGAATCTTCTTTCTCCATTTTCATGTTGCCTTAGTTCTTAAATACTTTCTGCCACTTTATGAATATAGTATTCTGAATGATCAGTGTTATTCTCCTTGAAGGTCTGCATCCAGAATCCCAGTCTCTCCTTGGTTCTTGAGCTTTCCCCCATTTCATCATTATCCTTTTCCACTTAGAATTATAGGTTTCTGCTTGAGCTATGTATAGGAGCCTAAACAGTGCAGCTCTGAAATAACTCTTCAAATTGGGCAATCCCAATAGAATTATAGGTTTCTGCTTGAGCTATGTATAGGAGCCTAAACAGTGCAACTCTGAAATAACTCTTCAAATTGGGCAATCCCAATAGAATTATAGGTTTCTGCTTGAGCTATGTATAGGAGCCTAAACAGTGCAGCTCTGAAATAACTCTTCTAATTGGGCAATTCCAATCTACCTTGCTCTATTGGAAGAATCAGCTTATCCCACTTGACTTTTGCCATCTTCCTATTCCAGATAAAATCCTTTGGATCTTTATTAATTGCTATCCACAACATCTTCTCTTCTCTGGGCCATCAATTCCTGCAGTCTGGGTGCTTGCCACTGCCTCTAGCTGAAAAAGGACTCTCTCAACCATTAAATGAGCTTTCTCTAAGAACAGCTATTTCTTTTTTCAACTAGTTAGCCAATAATGTGGTTATCTTTTTACAGACACATACATATCCAAATGCAGTACAAATCATCAACCCTGTGTTGATTTAACAGTTGCCAGGAAATAAAATTCTGTCTGCAAAGCATGCAAGTTAAGGAATAATCATGTTACATTGCTGGAATTATAGTAAGTGAACTAATTAAAGGATAACACTGGTAATTAAAATGATAATGGCAATATGTACTTACTCAAGTCAGTGTGCAAGACAGCAAGGCACGTAACTACTCTTAAAAATGGATAATGAGATAAAGCAAGGCACCAAATTCACTGAAAAACAAAATTAATGGAGAATATATTTTATGGCCAGCTATAGTTCCAGTCCTGCTTTTCTTCAATAGAATCTTAGCCAATGAGATACATCTACCCCAATACAGTTTTTATTGCATTGTGATAGCAGTTTTAGTTATGTAGATGATCTCAGTCCTTAATGGTGATGGAAGGCCTTGTGTCACTGCCAGGGCTGCCTAAACCCCCATACAGCACATATCATCACTGCCTTTTGACCTAAGATCCAAATTTAACTAAAGGATGAAAAGGCTACTGAAAGGTAAGCCAAGATCATATGTGTTTGCTCAGAGTGATTGTGTAATCAACAGTGAATTACTTTTGATTAAAACAGTGAGATTAAGAAAGGCAACATATTGAGGATTACAACTGAAATGAGAATTTATAGGATTAAGAAGTGAAAGTAAATGGAGTGAAGGCGAAAAGAGAGAAAGTACTATTACAATAATCAATGTAAGTATCTTCCCTAACAGCAAGCAAACAATAGATGAAAACTCTTTAGTAATATTCAAGATTAAAGGGAAGTTGAACCATAATCCCACACTTAGCAAGCATTACTGTAGAAAATTAATTCTGGACATGACACCAGCTCATTGCAGCACACACAAATACACACATACACACACACACACACACACACACACACACACACACACACACACACACACACACACATACACACACACAAATACATGCACACACAAGTGCTGACAACTAGGTATTGTACAAAAACAGTTTATAGACTTTCATTTGGAACTACAAAAACAGTTTATAGTGTTTCAAAATGATTTGCTCTTGTATGAGACTTGTACAGTATGATATTCACAGATGCACATACTGTGCAAGTTCTTTGCAGGACAGCAATCATGCACATAATTGTACTGGGAAATCTTGCTGTGTATACCTTTGCATACCAATGATGAGAATGTGTGCATGGTGAACTGCTTCATTCCATTTAATGTTCAGGTCTTTCTAAGTCATGTTATGTGAGAATGGGAGTGAAAACATGTCTATGTGATGTGTCACTGTGTGTGTGAGTACTAGGGTAGTGTGTTGGAGGCCGTGTGTGTGTGTTTGTGTGTGTGTGCGTGTGTGTGTGTGTGTGTGTGTGTGTGTGTGTGTGTGTGTGTGTGTGTGTGCATACATTGTGTTTGTATATCTGTATGTCAGGCAGAATTTTGTCAGAATTTTGTTTTATTCCGCTATGATGTTGTTTCAGTTGCTTGGTGGAGTGATTTGTAGTCATGACAATTCCCACTTAATTGATTGTTCCATTTGTGGAAATGTATTGGTTTATGAATCCCGTAATGTTATTGTGGCATGACTCAACACATTGGTACACAGTAGGTTGTGCTGCAGCACCATTTCCTATGGTTGTCAGCCATAGCTGCAATGTATACTTTATGTAAATACATTAGAGTAGTTTTGAATTGCTTAGATGCCAACATTTGGTGACAGTGTCAGCTGGTCATCAAATGACTTCTTGACAATTTTCTGTCCAGCACTTTGAGTGAGTAGCAATGGTACAGAAATCATTGTTGGATGTGAATTATATTTATTCACTAATTTCATGGATCCTGGCATTGTGTTGCAGCTGCAGTGCAACATATTATGTCTTGTTCTGTGGTTCTCTTTATGTACCAGATATGTTTTAAGCTTTCCTGTATTATGCTGGACCAAGTTTTTGTAGTTTCCATGTGTTTTGGATGCTCAAAGTTAACAGATGAGTGGACCTCAATTTGTTCTATGCATGGTGTTTTGCAGGGCAAAATTGAATCAACAAAACTTTGTCATTTTTTTCAGACATAAAAGTTTGGGAATCTTGAGTGTTTGGCCTGTTTCATTGTTTCTGTGGAGGAACTAGAGTCCTGACTCTGGATATTTTTGGCTTGTATGTTAACCGTAGGAATTTTTCTACCTTTGCTGCTTCATTACTCCAAATTTATTTCATAAGCTGCATTGTTGAAACCTTGCTGATGATAATGCTATCTTCTATGGGAATGTTTTTTTTTTCATGAATGTGGAAAAGCGATGATTTTGCAAATAAATGGCTGAATTTTTTGTTTTGTATTTATGATTATGATGGTCCCTTCTCCAGGCTAGTAATCAAAGAACCTCAATCCTTACCACTGACACTGGTGAGGGATGGCCGCTAGGAGCAAAAATGGTTGACAGAACATTTTCAGATGCAGCTCTCTGCACCAAGCACAATTTCCCTTAAAACCACACAGGGAGAACACTCCAGACATGGGAATGGAATCTCTGGCTCTCTCCAGGCCCAAAACAACACTCCACACTGACCTCTTTGGAGCTCTGTGTCCATGTTCCAAGTAGATGAGACACACACACTTGGAAATTTGTTTTTCACACACACACACACACACACACACACACACACACACACACACACACACACACACACACACACACACACACACACACACACACACACACACACACACACACACACACACACACACACACACACACACACACACACACACACACACACACACCTGGGAAAGGCTGGCACAGATTTACCAACTGTGCCATCTCTGCCCAGACTATAAGGTAATTACGTTGCCACCAGAAAGTTACTCTAAGGCTCTTACAAGTGTACCCAATTATACTGAGTAAATGAAATGAACCAATGAAAGGTATATAATAAATAATACAAAAGAAAACATGAACATACTGAATAACTAGTTACAATAAACATTACAGTTTCAGCCACGGGAGACATACAAAATAACACAGTTAGATTGATTCACAAAGATGCAGGAAAAACAATAGCTAACTAATCTCACTGTGTTTTCCTGACTGACTAAAACATTTCGGTTCCTTGGTTGCTTACTAAAGCAAGGCAAGATGAAATGTGTTGAGTTGGTTACTGCAGCAAGGCAAAATGAGGTGTGAGGTTGTGTGAGATATTTCTGAAAGATCTTTCCTGTCAGGTTCTGAAAAGCAAACTGCTGCTGCGAGAGTTCCAAAATATCTTGCACTACTATCTAAAAAAATAATTTCACTGCTGGTTATAGATTGGCATCATATCTGGTCGCCGGACTCTGATACAATACACACCCAGAGTTTTGCTAACATCTGTTGCCGCATCTAAAAGTTACAAAACAATTTCAAAAACTTCCACCCATCCAGGGTAGCAATTAGTTCACCCCTAAAGACAATGCAATAAGATTCCTAGTCCTGGTTTTCTCAGACATTTTTTGTCTCTGGCTGCAATCAGTCTTGTAAGATTAAATATTTATGGCCGAAACCAACCCATTTAAATTTCAACCTATTTTTTTCAGAATTAGCTATACTGAGATTAACCTCTTCCCTTCCAGCATTCTCTGTTAAAACACATACATTGAATCAGTTATAATAATACTGCCAGACATACATGTATCTCTCTTTTTTTGTCCAGCAGGACACACGCTTGCTGCATTTTTAACACAAGCATCTGTACAAATCTGCGTGATAGTCAAATTACATAAAATTATTTACAAAATTCCAGCTAGCTATGCTGGTATATGTTGCACATGTACTGCACTACTCTCCCTGGCACAAATGGCACTACCTCATATCATCACATCAATTCACATGTTTTTTGAGTGTTTTGATTCAATCCATGAATGGCTTATACTGGAATAGAATTAGTATATGTGCTTGCTTATCAGAAAGTTTGCATCAGATCTACTTTGATTCAATATTTTCTGTACTGTGTGTGCACTTGTTTCAGACAATACTTTAATATTGCACTAACTTTGCATTTTTTTATTGTAATTTAATGTTGTACTTCAGCTGTACTATTGTATAATACATAGGAATGCACACTTACATAAAGGTGAAAATGAAGATGAAAGAGAAATTTAGAAAATCGTTATGCCGCATAATGAAAGTGTAAATTGCAAAACAGCTCTCTAATCAGAAGAATGGTGTTTATTAGAAAAAGGAAAGAAAAAAAAAAAACAGTAAACCAAGGACCACCACAAGGGTCTGCCCTAAACCCACATTATCTTATGATATCCATGTTAGACATCATACACTGTTTGAAGCACGAGTGCAACTTATATGACGGTGATACAACAATCATGGTTGTCAAGCATGGATGGAGCTGGGATAGGGATCCATCTGCATACAAACTTGTAGCATTTGATGTTCTGAGCATCTAGATAGCAGCTAGTGTTTACAGCAAAAATGCTTGGATATGCACACATGAGGGAAGAATGCATGCCATTGTGTTCTGCTGTTGTGACTCTAAGCAGAGCAGAAGATGAAAATAAGTTGTTTACTCACCAACACTAAGCTGAGTCATGCTGAACAATGTGGACAGGCAGTAATATAGGTAAATGAAAAGATAGGGTGAACAGTATGATGTAATAATTCTGAGCATGTTGAAATGATCCTTACACTTTTTAGAGCACTATTGTGATAACTATGATAACATCTGGAGTGCAGTATCCAGTTCTGGAGGCCATACAGATACAGGGAAATTAGACTGATTAAAAGAAGAGAAAACAGAGTTAACAAAATGTATATAAAAGTGATGGTCTATGGTAGAGTACAAGAAAAGCTATGTAAATATTAGAAGGTAAAATTAGATACAATCTTAAAATAATCAAATTTGAGAAGAAGTGGGATTAGTAGAGTTAAAATGGAGAGCACGAGTTGTTAGAAATAGTCATATGCAGCAAGATATATATAAAGACAGCTTCATTGAGTATAGCTGTCCTCCTCAGTTATGGAAAAGGTGCCCAGTGTTTACCACAGGCGTCTGTAGTGGACCCCTCTTTTTTGATATTTCATTCACTGACCTAAACACTGGTTAGAAATCTGTATGGCAGGCTATGTTCACTGATGATTGTAAGCTATGTGCAGTTGTTAAATCAACTGATGATTCTAATCCCCTTCAAACAGCGCTAACATGTTAACTCCTTATGCACCTTAAAAGGACTTAAACTAAATGCTATGATATGCAGTATCTCCTTCAGAAAATAAAAAATTTGTACAGTATAAGTGACACACCATAGACTCTCCAATGAGTCTGTGATTAGGACCCTGGACACCAGGGACAATGGCTCATTTTCCTTTGACCACCATGTAGCAACTTTAATCAGAAAATCCTTTTATAAATGGGCGTGCCTTCGTTGAAGGTTGGGCATTGAGCTGGCAACTTGGCACCGTGAAAATCTACTGCCAAACATTAGCGGACCAGAGTTCCGCTGTGGCGACCCCTAACCGGGAGCTGAAAGACAACAACAACAATCAAAAAGGGCACTGCATCAAAAAATGGAAGTTATTGTTTCCCTGCACTCTGTACTTGTTTTAGACTCATTAGAAAATATGGTATACCCTTTAGCATGTATCTCAGTAGACATATCACAAAATTCAAAAAACTGTAGGAGTATGAAACAAAAATTATCTTGGGCCTCAAAAATCTGAGTTATCAGGGGAAAAGCTTGCATCATAGTCTCTGTACTCCATGTCATATAGGGTCTTGAGGGGAGGCCTGTGCCTTGATTTCCATGCTCTCAGGACCCTATTATCTGGGACAACCTCTTCCTTGATATATCAAATAGTGCAGTCAACAACAAAGCAGGAAATCTCAGTTTATATCTGGTAATAAGAAAAACTATATGGGAAAACAGGTTCATTACCCAGCACCTTCTATTATTTTCAGATATAATTTCCTTACATGTCAAGCAACGTGACTTCATATCTGCCTTCAAAGAAAGCTGAGACAAATTGATGGGTACGCTCAAATACATTTCTTTGCTTATAGACATTGTCCTCCTTGAAAAGTTTTTAGAGCCTAAGAGTAGTTCTTGGCAAGATTTACATGGCCTCTGATCAGATAGCCTAGTATTTCCCCTGGTTCCTATGATTCTAATTATTAGGCATGATGCAGAAATAGACAATAGTTCTGTTTTGCTTTTATTATTTTAAGGAACATTTTTGTGTATACAAATGATTTCTTGTTTGTGTGGGACAGTAGTTGCATAATCAAGTTCAGTAAAAAAGGATGAAGAAACAATTTACTCAAAGTCATTGTCTTTGAAAAAGCTTTCTACATCTGCTGCATGCCATTTTTGTGGAACCTGTCATTGTGCAAGGAATCCATTGTTTTATCTCCTTACCTTACATTCTGACTTAAGGTATTCTCATAAAGCACAGAGAAAGTAAGACATCCAGCTGCAGTTGCATCAGTCATAATATTTAATATCTGATAAGTAAAGGCAGTAGTGAACAGAGTCCATTATCAAAAAAATGGACTCTACTCTTATAGACATTTCAGAAAAAAGAGGAGTCTAACAAAGATTTAGGACAGGATATTTCTAATTAATTCAGTTTAATATCCTCTACTGTCATCTTGTAGTTGACAAAGTAGTAAAATAACTACTCAGGAGAGTACTCTGTGACAAAGAGCATGAAAATCATTGTTCGTCCCTCATGCTAGTGCAGGCTGACATCTTTGTTTTGACTACACAAGCATAGTGACACACTTTTCCTAAACAGACTCTTGGAACTAAGGTTTAAGAAATTGTTTCATCTCCTAGGGGCTTTGATCTTCATCTGCATGATTTTTAATTGGTTTATGCATTTGATTGCATAAGAATGAATTTTTTTTTTGCCTCTGTGCTTTATCACATCTTCTTCTTTCAGCTTTTCCCGGTTAGGGGTCACCACAGTGGATCACCTGTCCGCTCATGATTGGCAGCAGAGTTTTTTTACAGTGTTGAGTTGCCAGCCCGATGCCCAACTTTCCACAAAAGGCACACGCACACACACACTCATGCTTAGGGCCAATTTAGAGTGTCCAATCCACTTACAGCTTGCCTTTGGGAGGAAACTGGAGCACCCGGAGGAAACCCACATGACCACAGGGAGGACATGCAGACTCCGCACAGAAGGCACCCCAGCAGAGAATCGAACCGGAGAGCCTCTTGCTGTGAGGTGGCAACACTAACCGCTGCACCACCCGTGGCTGCCCGTAAATCTGTGCTTTATCACATAACTTCCACAATTTGCATCTCTGATCCCTCACTGACCCACATAATTAAATGACAAAAAAGGTAGTGAACAATTAACTGAGAAATGCCCAATCAATTTAATTCCATTGTTTTAAACAAATTGTATTTAACAATGACAGCAATCAGTTAATGACAAAACATTGCTAAATAATTTGCTGCTTAACTAAAATCAGTAGGTCATTATTCAGTTATGCAAACAATTTATGTGGCATTATTTGGCATGGCAATGTGTTTTCTTTTATTCATTCACACTACATTGTTTGGTGGTTATTTACTAAGTGGTTATTAAATTGTTACTGTAACGTGATGTTGCAAATGTTTGAGAGTGAAGGTGGTGTAAGAGAAGCCCAGGAGAAACTTATGTTTCTTTAATGGCATTGTTGGAATTATTAACAAAGGTGTCCCTTAAAATGGATCACATGGTGGAGGTCAATAGCTACTCTAGTTCTGAAGCCCTTAAAAGGAGTTTGATTGCATCTACAAACAGCAGGAGAAACAATACCCCTGATGTTGTTTTCTAGGTTAATCATCCAGCAATGGTTTCAACTGACTGCTACTAGCAAAGGTGAAGGATTCCAAACAGGACTGAACCCTGTCTGTGTAGTAAGTAAAATAGATTTTGAGGTTTGGTTTTAGCAGCAGTAGAAATTCAATTCAAGGGTGAAAAACACCATGTGTACTCTTAAAATATTAAGGTAAAACATTCACAGGTTTGAAAATGTTGAAAAAATACCTCAGCCTCCAACTGGACAATATTTTCTTTGTAGACAGTATTGCAGCTAAACAAGTCCCCAAAGGCTTAAGACTGTATAAATTCTCAATGGTTTGGTCAAGACCTCAGTATTACAGATGGAGCAGCTCAAGCTATTTGACAAAACTGGTTGTGAAATAATGAGACTGCTTACAAGGGACAAGAAATGGCAACTAAAGGTTCATAGGTTCATAGGTTCATAGGTTCATACTAGGCTATCTGCCCGAGGGCATTTACAAGCCTAGCCCATAGTTTTGTGGCTTACGCCACCCCTTTAGTATGGGGAACTATACCCATTATTTTGCTGTGCCTCTGTCGAGCAGTGACACTGAGGTAATCCCTGGGGTATATCTGCGATCTCCCATCCATTGGTCAAGATTTCTCTTGAACAAGGCCAGCGAGGTGCTCTGCCTCACATATACCGGGATTTTATTCCACAGCATAGGGAGTCTTTGGGTGATGAATCTATCCCTCCAGCACGTCCTATTAATAGCCGTGTCGAGGTTTAAGTCTCCCGCCTTGTGGCTCTGACGGATCTAGATTTTTTGAGGTGAAGCATATTCATCAAATCTGGGTTTGACATGGCCTTGTATGTTAGGCAAAGGTCACCTCTGAGCAAGCGGTAGCGACTGAATAGAGCTGGAGTTCTTTCAGTCGGGCAGCATAGGACAGATGTTTGAGACCCTTTATCCTTTTGGTGAGGAACTTTGTGGCCTCTCCAGCTGCTGCAAGTGTCGGGTCAGATACATTCGAATGGGGCATTGTACTCAATCATTGGTCTGATGAGTGATGAGTATAGGGAGACTATGACCTCCTTGATCTAGATGAGAATCCCTTCATGATAAGGTGGGCAATGTAGAAGGTCTTCCTAACTACTTTAGCTACATGGGTGTCGAATGACAGACTACTATCAACCTGGGTCCCCAGGTCCCTGATAACTTCTTCTGTGCTCAGTGGATTGCCACCTATTTGGTAGCTAGGGGTAACCTTGTTTTTCCCGAAGGGTATGACTATGCATTTTTGGCATTTAACTTTAGGCCATGGCTCTGGCACCAGTTATCCGTTTCTGTGAGACCCTTCTGAAGGATATCTGTGTCAGATGTGTTTTCTACTATGGCGCCCAGTTTGCAGTCATCTGCAAACTTTGTCAGCCATAAACCTCCTGTGTTTGCTTGTACTTGGAAAAGTAGATGCCAAACAAGAGTGGGCCCAGGACTGAGCCCTGTGGTACACCACTTGTGACAGGCTTTGAGTCTGACATGGTGCCAGCAACTCTGACCCTGTGGGTTCTGTCACTCAGCCAGTTTGCAACCCATCTTGTGATGTATGGGTTAACATTTAAGCTGATGAGTTTTTCAATGATACCCGAGTGGAGTATTGTATCGAAGGCCTTCGCCAGATCGAGGTAGGCTGTATGGACTGCCTTTCCCTCATCAATGGCTTTGGTGACTGTTTCGAAAAAGTCAACCAAGTTTAGAAGGCATGATCTGCCTTTGACAAAGCCAAACTGGGATGGATCCAAAGTCTGCAAATTGCTATGTCTTTATTTATGAGGTCCATTATGATCCTCTCCATGGCTTTGCAGATAAGGCTTGTCAAGCTAATGGGCCGGTAATTTCCAGGGTCGGTGGAGGCACCGCCTTTGTGAAGTGGGACCACAGTTGCAGTGCGCCACTCCCTGGGTACGTATCCAGAGGTAAGACTATGATTAAACAGCTGTCCTAGCTGTGGGTTTAATTCCTCGTTGAGTTCGTGGAGCACACAGCCGGGGACACCATCAGGTCCCATGGATGCTGTGTTTTTTGCTTTGGAGAGAGCAGTTCTCACTTGGGTGTTGGAGATGTTTGGGGGGCTGCAATCGCTTGGTATAGATATCTCTCCTTTTGGGGGGGAAGGGGGGAGGGTGGGGGGGTGAATGTTGATGTTAAAGACACTGGAGGTTGATGTTAAAACATTACAGGAGGTCACTTTGAAAGATTTGCTGTTTCCTGCACACAGCAACATCTATTTCATTGTTGTTGGTATGTTTGTGGAAAACCACTGTGAAAGAATAAAGGAAAGAAAATAAATTATTACAAGATGAAGGAGAGTACAAGTCAAAAAAAGGTGTATCCTATTCCAAGGACCAGTCCTACACTATTTAGGGGACAGGGGAATACTAATAAACCACATCCTATTTCTGACAACAATGTAAGGGATGTTTCGGAAGATGTTTTTTTTTTTTTTTTTTTTTTTTAAATTACAGAATCTGACCCCCCCAGGAGATCTACCAAGTTAAAGGAAAGGGCACTGAGGATGGATGCATGAATGCTTTAAAAAACAACTTGAGATGCAGACTTTCGAATGTCAACTTTTTTTATTCATTTCACTCTGTGGTTTGGTGGTTGTTGACTACATCGTCAGTTATGTATAAAAACTGAGGAAATATCTACATCCTGCATTAGTTAGAAAGACACACTGGATTGAAATTACAAACGGATATCACAAGCTATGTCTTTTTTGTTACACAGTCTGTTGCCTGCCCCACCAATTCTAAAAAGCAAACAAATGCATACTATTCATAAAAAAAAAACAAAAAAAAAATCAGAAATGTCGGCTGTGTGCTTAATGACCTCTATATTTCTGATGTGCTATGTTTGAAATTAATCATCTTTTATTTAACAGTAAATTCTAGCTCATTTTATTAACATTAATGCACTTTAATTTTGCGTATGGAAAGGAATTACATTAGACTTGACCTGCAGCTTGTTGTTTATATTTATATCATTCTGAAGGGGAACTGTATCCACATACATCTGCTAGAATGGATTTGCATACTTCAGCGTCTAATGTTATGAAATGAATTCCATCATTGCCTCATAATTATCTCAAAGGTATGGTGACTATAAGCTCAGTCCACAAACCTGTTCTGTTGGGCACTACAAGAGTCTGGAGCCAATGTGTCTGTACATTTGGTAGATCACAGAAACTAAAGGGAAAAAAGTCAAATGCAAGTGAAATGAGTTTTATATATTAAACGTTACACCTTCTTCTCTGCTGTGCAGTCTACTCTCTGCTTGCAATGAATAAGAAACAATAAATATATACTTTATAAAGTGGGGGGAGCTGAAGAAAAATAGGAAATCTAATATCTCAAAACTACAGAACTGTGACCTATATGCTTGAAGGAGTTCCAGGGTGAGTATTATGTACCTGAGGTATACCATCTTTCTTTAAGCAGTTAGTTGCACTTGATAATTTTAATGACAACACTTGTAATGTTTGTAGAACGTATGGAAGCAGACTGGAATAATTTTATGTTATTCTTTGATGGATATAGCCTCTTACAGAAATAACAGCACTTTATCCACACAAAGGATCTGACATAAAACAATTTCAACATACAGCTGAGGAGAACAGAAATGTATAAAAGCATGTAAGAACAAACCATGAACCTAGTATTGTATTAACAACTTAAGAGGAATGGAAAGTCCTGACCCTTGTCTGGTGTTTGAAACCAGGACTTAAGTACAATATTAGGTTTATGGTTTGTACTGCATTTGAAGCTTGCGCCTTCAAAAATGCCATCATACTGGTTTCGGGAGGGAGCCAATAACTGGTCTTTACAGAGACTCCTTTTTGGTCCTGTTCATCCAGTGGCAGTGAAAACCACGTAAAGCACAAGTGGAGACAGATCCACGAGTGTGTTGACTGGGGCAAGGACAGACTGGCATTTCCAGACTGTCAGAAACTGGTCAGCTGTCTGGCCATGGAGGCCTGGTAGGTGTGACACATTAAAGGCAGCTGATATAGGGTTATGGTGCATAAGCCTGCACTCCCTCCAGCTGATGTAGGGGTGTTGTGCATAAGTCTTGTTAACAGGGGGTTCAGTGTTGTTTTAGCACCTCAAATTGTATTGCTGTTAAAGAAAATATTTGCAATGGTAAATCTATAGACATTTATTTTTGATAGATACAAATGTGGCTCAAAGACTCATTAAGGCAGAAGCCCCAGGTGCAAACAGATGCTAAGAAAGTTTGGGGCCAGGACATGGGACAACTCTTTGGAATAGACTTCACAGCCACGTGACAGAGAATCCTTCCCTAACCCTATTTAAGTGTAATCTGGACCAGTGGATGGGAATACTGAAATTCACGCTTGGTCTGATACATTTGTCTCTGATGGACAATAGCAGCTGCTAAATTATGATCTAACTAACAAACACCCCTTAAAATAATCTCTAAGACACTATAAGCAGTGGGATACATTTCAGTTGAATGGCTATGCCTATAAACGCCCAAAAGCACAACAGTTATGTGGTGGCAATGTGCATTTGTGGTATGACCACCATTTTGCATGCTAAAGGCTGTTAATCGGTCTCTGCACTTAGAGGCCAGACATACTGACACATGGAGTTGCACTATTTTTACAGAGCTGGGGGCTAGTCTAGGTCCTTGAGGGGGAATAGTGGGGAGAGGAACAGACTCAGTTGGTCTTTAACATGGAGAGATACAATTGGTCATGTCTATATTAGGATGTCAAACGTTGAAAAGAGCAAACACTCTTGCATTGACCCCTGATAACTGAAAGCACAGAATGTCGAATGGCCAGAACAGCTATTTTTTTTCCCAGGGAAAAAAATCACTGGGCCATTGCCAGGACTTTGACATTTCCTCCACTGTGGTACAATGTCAGAGTTGGTATATTTAAGTATGGGGGTGCATTGGGGGATAGCCCCCTGCTTTGGGGCTGTGGGGGAAAGGCCCCCCACTTTATTTTGTCTGTGGATTTTTTTTTTGAGCAGAATTTTTTTTCCCTCGGAAAAAAAAAAATCACTGTTCTGTATGTTCGACATTGTGTGGTTTCAGTTATTAGGATTTGATATAAGAGAGTTCACTCTTTTCAACATTTGACTATCTAATATAGACCTTAATTGGTCATATTGAAGGTTTGCGCATATCTGCTTAACCTGTGACAGGCCTTATGCAGCAATGTTATGTGGGCATAAGGAAGTGTCCACCCCTCCAGGTTATTCAGTGCAGCAGGATAATGTTAGGAGGCAAATGGGGTAAATGAGGACAATATACAGGGGAAAGGCAATTTTCGAAGAGCAGAAATGTTGTGACCATTTTGCAGAGTGGCCAGAAAACCAGCTGCCCCATTCAGTTATCAGTGTGCAGAATATGGCAGAAATGCTAAAAGTATACCCCAACATACAAATAGCTAAGGAATTAGTGACAGTTTTTTTGGTTGGCTTCTTCATTAGATCAAGGGAAGGGATACTAGTGTATTAGTGCAAAATCTGAAGTCAGTGAAGGGAAGGGGGGCAGTTGCACAGAAATTTCTTTACAAGAAAGTGGAGGCAGAATGATATGTCCATGTGAGGTTCATTAGCTTTCTTTTTTTTGTACTAAACACTCACACTCGGAGTTGGTACCCAAGAAGAGAGCAGGTTAATTTCATCTAATTTATTATTTGTCTTTTTCTGTGTTTGTGTGTGTGTGTGTGTGTGTGTGTGTGTGTGTGTGTGTGTGTGTGTGTGTGTGTGTGTGCGTGTGTGTGTGTGTGTGTGTGTGCTGGGGGGGGGTCAAAGAGTTTCATATAGATAAGGTAGACTCAGGAGTTCAGTATGCATCATTAGATGACGCAGTCAGGATCATTGGAAGCTTTAAGGACCCCTGGCTGGTTAAGCTGGATACTGAATCATGATTGGCCCTGGTTGAATATGTGTTTTGGGGGAAGGTTGTACTTGGGAAAAGCTATGTCCATTGTTTGTGCAGTTGTGTGTGCTACATTTGAGAAATGTACCATTGTTCTGCAGTGGATTTGGCAACAACAGGCAATAAGCCAAAAGACTTCTCACTACTTAGATGACTTATTGCTGATTGGACAAGAGCAAGAGGAGGCTTAGGTAGACATGCAGTGTTTTGTCAACTTATGTCTTATGTTGGGGTCCTGTTGACTTAAAGAAAATTGAAGGGTAATATCAATGTGTTAAATTTCATAGGTTTGGAAATCAATGCAGCTAATGGCTTATTTTGTCTTCCTACTGAAAAACTGTCTATGCTGAGGGTGAACATAAATTAGTTTAAAGAAAAAGAGAAGGTCATGGTTAAGAAGGAAATGGAGTTGATAGGATTGGTGAATTTTGTGAGTAAGGTGGTAGGGCCTTAACAATTCTTTAATAGATCATTGGCTAACTTACTGAGATGGACAAGGACCAAGCATCAGTAGGTAAGAGTACCCAAAGTAGTGAAGCAGTATCTTTCAATCTGGGTGAATTTTCTAGAAAACTTAAATGGCATTTATGTTTGGCAGAAATTTTTTTTTTCCTGAAGACTTTCAACTCTATTGCATCCTCATGTTTAGGGTAAGGTATGCTACAGATATGCTTTGTGAAAAAGAGTTCCTTGGAGATAAGTTAACCTTTTGGCAACTGGCAGCCATTTTAGACATTGTAGGAGGCTATAATGGAGAGAACTCAAAATGCCAAATCTGCAGATTTTATTTTCTGTGATCCAAAGCTTTTGTGAACTTTTCCTGAGCAAAAGGTAATCAGAGGAAGTCCATATTCCAATTTAGGGAGAAGAACATTTTGGCTATGGAAAAGCAGACTGAAGGAGAGAGTAAATGAGATAGTCTATTATAGATTTTAACCTAAATTGTATTGTGTTGTTTATTCTGTCTGTATGATTTGAAAAAAATTACAGAGTGATCAAGGTTAAGTCTTAGACCTGTACTTTGAAATGAGGGAAATGATGTTCTGGTTATCAGTGAAGTTAACAAGAGGTAGATGAGGAGGATTTTGAAGGGTTGTAAACAGCATATGGTTATTATTATTATTATTATTATTATTATTATTATTTGGTTAATTAAACGATGACTACATCTGAGTTGCATAACTTACAGAAAGTATGTTGTAGTTTTTTTCTGGAGATCATAGAGGCATTTGCTGTACGGTAATAGATTGAAATCATCTCCATCCAGTATGACATCAAGACATTGGAGGTCCAATTAATAAATATGAAAATGGAACAGAATCCAGAATTTTGCTGAGCCACTTTGTCTTGCCTATTCATGAATTTTTGATGATGCATACTTCATTGTCAGACAATCACAATTTTCCAGGAAAAAAAAAACATGAACAGTATAGTGTTTTGTAAGGCCAAGTAAAGACAACTCAGCACAGATGCACTTAGGCCATGTACTGCATTTCCCAATTTGAAAAGAACCCCATAACCATTCCTTGCAGAAAACTAAAATAATGCTACCTGACAGTAGTTATACATGGCTATATCTCAGAAACAGTTTTATTATTTTTAGTAAAGTACATTATGCAACACATCTTGTTATTATTTTATAATCTGTATTTAGGTTTTCCTTTTCAGTGTGCAAATGTAGTACAGCATCAGTTTATGTTTGAACATTTCACATACTTAAAAATCATCATTATAAAGAAAAATAAATACTGGTATGTTGCTTTTTTACTACTGGCATTCAATATGCATATTTAAATAATTGAATAGCCTGAAGGAAAAAACTTATATTCTATAAACTAAATGCAATGATATTTGCATTAGGCATTCTGAGAAACTATACTAATAAAGAATAAAAACATTGAATGCTAAACTACTTTCTTTTTTTAATTAAAATAATCATTATATAACAGCTCATTTTGCTCATGGTCTGTCCTAGTATATATACCTATTTTGATAAAGTACTTGTAATTTGCTTGTGACAAAGTCAGAGAGATAGTCCACAGATAAAGTTGTGCTGATCATCTTACTTTTACACAAAAATTCCACCCCTACACACATTTACTTGGCCACTGAGAAGTCAAACAGTCATTTAAGTGTTTTAGTTGACTGCAGTGGTCAATACTTTGCCTATGCAAATTACACCCCCCAAATTCATTTTTCAAGATTAAGTACTATCTGAAAGAGTATACCTCTGTTGTTAGTGATCAAGTGAAAGAATTTTGGATCACAGTCATTCAGTGTATTTTACATGAGCACCACTTAATTTGCACACGCTGACTCAAATAAGTCACATTGAGGATCTGTCACCATCGCACAAAATCTACTTTTCCAACAGCAAAATATATGCTTTCTGTCTGGGTAAGTCTCTGATGTCTGATGTTGATAAATCAAAAAAATGTCTGACCACAAGAATGTATTGCAAATTCTCTCTCTCTCATTGTAAGTCTCTCTATCTCTCTCTCTTCTTTCATCTTTGGTCTCTCTGCAGGACCGGCCTTTGGTCAACTGATGCCCTAGGCAAAAAATCTCCACAGTGCCCTCCCAACACTACTCTGTGCCCCCATCTTGTTCTATCTACACCATCCAGATTACTGGAAAAATATCCCTGCTAGAGAGGCACCCTAGGTGGCCACCTAGTTGACTTATGCCTAAGGCCAGCTATGTCTGTCTGTCTCTGTCTTAATGTGCCATGTTCACTCTGTCTGTCTGTCTCACACATGCCTTTCATCCCAAACACATACTACAGTGATTATCTGGACTATGATTAAGTAATGCTATGATTATTTGCTTTTACACATACACTCTGTCTCCCACCAAACTCAAACTTATCACTTTCTATGTGCTCATTAGTCTTAGTCCCCCCCCCCACTAGTGATTGTCATCAGAGAAAATACTTTATCATGCCATTGCTGTGGTCAGCCTGTGCTGTAAGAATTGCGCACGTGTTTATTTGGCTTCTTACTTGAGAAGTCTGTGTGCTGTTTTAGGGTGTGTATCCTTTCTCCAATGTTGTTTGAAGGGCAAAGAATATATATACATATATATATATATATATATACATATATATATATATATATATATATATATATATATATATATATATATATATATATATGTGTGTGTGTGTTCAGGGATGCGGTTGCACACATGAGAACTCTGCAAATGGGGCATAATGAAAGAGGATAGCATCCAGAAAGAAAAAGAAGAAAGAAAGAAAGAACAATAAAAAAATAAAGAGAATTGAATGAACATCATCAATCTGTCGAATACCAAATGAAAACCAACATTGCTGAAAACTGGAAGGAGAGAAAAATAGCACAGGAACATGAATTACACCAGAAGCTCCTGTACATGAGGAGAAAATGGCAGAAACTGACTGGTATGAAAAAGCAATAGAAAGAGGCATTAGAATACTACAAAAGTGAAAATCATACAAGATGAAGGAGAAGATGACTGTTGCTCGTCCAGTCTGGGTAAAACAGATGAATAATTGTGGGTTTGGTTCAAATAGCTTTATTACACACAAGCACATCAGGACTGAGGCTTAGTAACTTAAACTTAAATAAACTTATAAGCAGACTGACTACTGCACTCATACATGTTAGCACTCTGGCTGTTCTCTCAAAGTGGCACTGCTGCCTGCACGTGCGCACTATTTATATGCACATACCTACACTTGGAAATGCTTCTTAAAGTTACAACACATGCTCTGTTCTACATCCTCCCTCTTTGAGAAATAGATCATCCACCAAATGACAGTATTCACTGACATGCAGTTACACAGAACTAATTCTTTGACATGCAATCATACAAAATTAAACGTATAAAACAATCATGTCCAGATTGCTGTGTATTTCACACTAGGTCCAGAAATACGACCTCATCATGTAACATAAAAATCAGAATTGGATCTATCAACGGGGACTGTCTTCAAGGAATGCTCAACTTTGAGGACAACTGGAACATCATCAGGAATGGGAATAGATACTGACACGTTCTTCAGTATGAACATTGTCAAGGTTGCTTTGAGATCCAGAGTCTGTATCACAGGTATAATGCTGCAATATCGATTCAGACACCGGTAGAAGATGCCTGTGGTTTCTTCTGTATTCTATACCCTCAGAATCCACTAAGTAGGATCTCGGCTCTGCACATATGCCTCTCACTTGACCAATTAGATCAAAGTCTTTCGCAGTTTGCATCCTCACTGTCTCTCCTTCTTTCAATGGATGAAGAAATCTGCTTGTTTTATCATAGCTGGACTTCTGAAAGGAACGCTTCTTAAAGAGTTGGGCTTTGACTGCTCTAGTGTTTTTAGCATTAGGCACCAACAAATTTGAACTAATAGGCAATGTTGTTCTGGTTTGCCTAGATAGAAGTCTCTGAGCAGGCAAGCCAAGTAGTTTGTCATGGGGTATATTTATGAAATTAAGTAAATTCAAGAATATATCAGTATTAGTAATTGCTTTGCACTCTGTACTGCACACTCATCAAGGACATTTGACTATTGGTATTCTGGACTACTAGTAGCATGGATCAAGTCACAATCGTTTGCAAATTTCTGAAGTAATTGGCTGGTAAACTCTGTACTATTGTCAGAAATGACTTTGTGTGGACTAGCATGGACTGAGAAATGATTTCCCCACTTAGTAATAACAGCACTGGACATTAGGTTAGGTAGCAAATCGATCTCAAACCAATTCGAATAAGAGTCTACCAACACTAAGTAATGCTGATTTTTCCACTCAAATTTGTCAAGTGGCTACTGTTGACCAAGGTAGTTCAGGAATCCAGCTTAGCTGAAGTGACTCTTTTTGCAAATGCAGTTTAGTACTATTGCATACCAAACAAGATGAAAGTACTTTATCAATGTCTTTTGACAGAGAAGGCCAAAACACTAGTCCTCTCGTCCTTTTGGTAGCTTAGGAACCTGGGTGGCCACGATGCAAAATCTGAATGTATTCATGTTGTAAGGAAGTAGGAACAATAACTTTGGGACCTTTGAAAATGATAACAACTTCCATCAGCATCTCATCTCTGTATGGAAAATAAGGTTGCACTTCTGGTGGTACACAAGATTGCTTTGATGGCCATCGAACATTGATGAAGTGGTTGAGCTTCTGCAAAATTGGATCAGTCTTTGTATGATCTCTCAGCTTATCAAATCTTGTTCTAGGAAAATTATGCACTTCCATGACATCAAAGTCAAAATTCTCTGCATCAAGCTATTCTTTTGTATTTCTGGGTGATCTGGATAAGTTATCAACCAGATAAAGAAGTTTGTCTTTTGTATAGACCATTTTGAAGTTGTATTTTTGTAATCTTAGCATCATTCTTTGTAGTCTTGCTGGAGCTGTATGCATAGGCTTCTTTAAAATAGTGACTACAGGCTGATGATCAATTTCGATTTAGATAACTCAACCCTAAATATAATCATGGAACTTTGAACATGCTAACACAATTGCAAAAAGTTCCTTCTCAATTTGAGCATACTGCATCTCAGTTTGGGTAAGAGTTCTAGATGCATAGGCAACAGTTATGCTCCCTTGAAAAATAACTGCACGAAGACCGAACTTTGAAGCATCACAGGAAAAAAATTCTGGTTTGTGGACATCATAGTATCTCAGTGTAGGTGAGTTGGCGATTTGTTGTTTGAGGTGATGAAATGCTCTGTGGTATTGTTCCAAACATGACCAGGCAACATTTTTGCATGTCAGGTCTCTCAAAGGTGCTGATAACTCTTTAAAGTCAGGGATAAATTTGCCCAAATAGTAAACTACACCAAGACAATGCTGTAGGACTTGGACATTGTCTGGAGCTGGTATCTCAAGAATGCCTGCTTGTTTGGAACGGTCTGGTTGTAAGCCTGTACTGGTAAATAAATGACTTACATAAGTAACTTTGTGTAGCCTGAATTTATATTTCAGAGGATTAAGCTTTAAGTTCACTTCATGTGCTCTGTCCAGAACTTTCCTGAGGTTTCTGTCATGCTCTTCTTCACCATTGCTTCCAGCCAGTAAATCATCCACTATTACAGCACACGGATAGCCCCCAAAAATTTGCTCCATTGCATGCTGAAAGACTTCACTGTCAGTATTTATTCCAAAATGTATCCTGAGAAATCTGTATCTACCAACTTGTGCACTGAATGTAGTCAATAATGAAGATTTATGATCAAGCATTACTTGCCCAAATGAACTCTTTGCATCCAAGACAGAAAAAACAGTGGTACTTGGCATGAGGGTGGCAACCTCATTGACTGTACACATAGAATGATGAGGTCTCTTTAATGCTTTGTACAAGTCTCTTGGGGCAATGCATATTCTGATTTCATCTGAACTTTTCCTATGAGCAGTTAACATGGATGACACCCACTCAGTTGGTTCTGTGACTGGACAAATCATACCTTGCTACACTATCTTGTCTAACTGGACCTTGACTTTGTCCTGCAAAGCTATTAGAACTCTCCTCACTGGCTTGACCACTGGACTGACATCTGAGTCTACTTTCATGGAGTATACAAGTGGATGTTTGCCTAGCTTGTCAATAAAAACATCAGAATACTCTGAGAAAATAGCATCACTGAAGCTGTAACTGGGACATGTGCATACATGATGGACTTCATTGGTAAAAGAAAGCAGTTTCATTCTTAAGCTATCTCTCTGAGACCTAATAATGACTGCACAGGTCTTCTGACTATATAAAATTGCAAGTTGTAACTGTTCCCAGCCGAATAGCATGAAAGCACTACAGAGCCTTCGGTTTGATTCTCTTCACCTCCATAAGCAACAACCTTTGCACAATTGACCAGATTAAGTTGCTCACCAGCTCTCACTCTAGCAAATGTTTCTGCTGACATAACATTACACTTTGAACCAGTGTCTACTTTGAGCTGAGTGGGTTTACTATCGAACAGGACAGTATAAAAGACTTAGTTCTATACCAACAAAACTACTGCATTAACCTTTTCACCAATCGCTGATACACCATCTACATAGAAACAAGAGTTGCAGCTTTCTACATGATCAACTTGCTTTTTTTGAGTGACCTTTCTTAATTGAATGAGGCTTGCTTGATTTATAAAACTTTTGAAAGTGGTTCCATTTTTTACGCTTGTGGCATTGCTGATTAAATGCTAAGTACTTCTCTTTTTTTAGACTCATGGTTGACACTACAATTATGACAGTTAACAATTAGACTTGATTTGGATTTTGCTGACTCACCCTTCTACTGCACTGAGCATGTCCTCTTTGCTGAACTAGTCTTAGAACTTGCTAGAAAGTTATAAGTCCTCCCTGAGAAAACCTGCAGGGGCTGAGGCTGCCATTTGCTGCATGCTGTCTCTGCTTGCTCTAGAGTCTGCTGAAACCATGCTCTTGTCACTTGCAAACATACTTGTGTACTTATCTGTGAGTTCGAGGATTTGACAAATCTCTATAGCTTTGCTCAACGTTAAATCACTGTCACAAAGCAAAATCTTTCTCACTGCAACATTATTAATACCACACACAAGCATGTCCTTTATTAGCTCATCTTTCAAATCACTAAATCTCCACATTTTAGCTTTATTTCTTAAGTCAGTGATATAAGCTGCAAAAGTTTCACCTGGCTTTTGGTCTCTTGTATAAAATAAGTGCCTCTCTAATGTAACATTTGTCTGGGTGTTGCACATTTCTCTAAATTTATGCTTTGACCACTCAGGGTCCTCTCGTGATTCAGCCGGTACAACAATATGGTGGTTCCCCTTCTCCTGCATATACTGCTGGTGCATACACAAATGGACGTTCTCTTTCAGTGGCCTCTGACTCAGCCAAGTTAAGCAAAATAAATGCACTTGTACATGCATCTTTGTCTGAAAAATCTGCTTTTATGAAAATATTGTATTCTTGCTCAGATACTCTCCAATTCTCTCCAATATTATGATCAAACACAAGTGGTCTGGGTCTGCAAAATATCTCTGCCATAACAACACACAGTAGTGGAGGTGCTTGGAATTATGTATGAACATACACATAAATAAATATGGCAAAACTTGTAATTATGTCCAATAGCACAACAGAATCTTTGAAATAGCTGCACTTTGCCAAATAAGTCTCTGCAGCTCAAGAATACTTTAAAATCACTGTACTTCACGAAATCACTTCTCATCAGTGTAAGAAATACTTTGAAATGGTGCCACTCTGTGACAGCTCAATAATCTTTTTGAAATGGCTGTACTTTGACTGCACTTTGCAAAATAACTGTACTTTGCACACAGCAAACTCTTTGAAATAATTGCACCATAATAAAGCACACACTCTGCAAACACTTTGCACACTCTGAGATACTTCAAACAACTCTAGTTATGCTTTGAATGGCTCTGTTCAAGTCGAGATAGTAGTTTATGCCCAAAACATGGTCATTCACTAAAAAAACATGCAGTCACCTTGCTTTTCTAAGCTTATTTTGTCCTTTTATTGTACTTGTTATGCCCATTTGACCTCTTATCATCCTCATTATACTTTTCTTGTGCTTGTTTTACTTTAAACATGTCATTATACAAACTGGAGTTAATTCTGAAACCCATATTAATATTTCTGATAGTTTTATCAAATGATAGTTATTTAATTTATAATGTATTTTGTGCCTTACAAATGCTCCATTTCATTTTCTTTGCAAAATAAATTATTTGTGCAGGTTTTGGTTATCTAAAGTTCATTTTTGGCCAGTTTTGATCGTTTGAGCACTATATCACCCACCCTACTCAATATACCTTCACCGTCACCTCTGCATCTCATGGCTTGAAGAAACTGCACTCTCAATGCTGGTTCTGACACCATGTCACTAACCCTGTCAGGATAAAACAGACAGTTTTGGGATCAGTTCAAGCAGCTTTATTACACACAAACATATCAGGACTGAGGCTTAGTAACTTAAACTTAAGTAAACTTATAAACAGACTGACTACTGTACTCATACATGTTAACACTCTGGCTGTTCCATCAAAATGGCACTGCTGCCTGCACATGCTCACTATTTATGTGCAAATGCCGACACTTGGAAACACTTCTTAAAGTTACAACACATGCTCTGTTCCACAGTGACCATAAATGGAAACCAAGGAGAATAGGGACATGGTGGGAAATGAAGCTGTCAGTAATGTAGGAGATATGTTGCAACTTGCCTGTGGGCTGCATGTGAATGTAATATACTCTACAGAGTTAATATATTTTAAAAAATAAATCAGGGACGTTCTGTAAAATTAGTCATAGTTGAGAGGTATAGGTGTGTGTGAGAGTGTGTATGCCCTTGTTGTATGTATGTGTGTGTGTGTGTGTGTGTGTGTGTGTGTGTGTGTGTGTGTGTGTGTGTGTGTGTGTGTGTGTGTGTGTGTGTGTGTGCATTCTGCAGAGTTGTGCTTGAAAAAAATAGTGCAACTTTTAACATATAAAAATATGTTGAAAATACACAGCAAGATAGACTATAATAACAATGACCGTCACAGTTTCAGCCTTTGCTTTCTTGACAACAGAGAAATATATGTCAGGTTACCTTAACCTTCTTCAGTTAAGACATGGATTGCTACCCTGATCTGACATATAATATCTTCAAAAACTTCTCACTGAAAAATGTTTAATTTCAGAAGTCTTTGCATCTGTGAATTATAAGAATGCAATGAACACTAAAGGTAGAGGCTCATTGTTTATTACAATGTTCAGTCCATAAGATGTCTTTAATATTTTGTATGTTTTCAAATGATAACTAAACATTATAAAATATAAATGGAGCTGCATTAGCATTTAGGGTCTTCAATAAGTTTTAAAAATGCATTCTATTGGATATATTTACATCTGAATGACTCTGCAGGGATGAAGCTCCATGTAAGATAGACAATAGTCTAAATGTACAACGCAGATTAGTATTCAGTTTAGTCATTGCCATATGCTAAATACAGGTAAGAGCTATGTCTATAATCAACTTATAATGGTGCTCTAGTAAATGTCATTGAGAGACCAAGAAGAATCGATACTCAGGTCATTATCATATGCAGACAAACAGTATGGGAACAGAAAATAGATTATTTTTTAAAGGTGCTCAGATGGTTATTTCTTACTCTATTTCTGGAGACCACCACTTTATACGCTGCATGTATCCATCTAACATTACATCTTCAGATATATACAACACTTTCTTTCTGTTCTCTAAGATAATCTCATTTATAATGGTAGAAACATTTATTTGCATCTTTAATTCTTTACATTAGTTGCTTCTCAGATGTATGGTGTTTGTCTCCTATGTCCTTTTGAGTAATGTGATATTTCACTTTATACACACACACACACACACACACACACACATATATATATATATATATATATATATATATATATATATATATATATATATAGTTATAGTTATCTATCAATATATGAATGTTATATATTTATTTATTTTGCAAAAGATTGACCCTTGAACCATCTCTATTCTGTGTAATCTAGTGAGCACAGCAACTCACAACTGTGCAGCAGCTCCTCCTTTTTTTTGACTGCTATTAAGTGTATAAATTATTAAATATGCCACAGATATGAATGCCTCTCCTGCAATAGGACAATGGCACCAACAGAGATGTGACCTGCTTTGTGCATGGGTTCCTAATACACCTGACATATTTCTATTTGAAATGCAATGGAATACAGGCAAGTCCTCCAGTCCCTACAGAAAGCTTCAAAAACTCATCTTGCTCCTCTCTTGTCAACCAGCTGCTTCCTTGATCCTAGCCTCAAATGAGGGTCTTAAGCAGCATGGCTCAAACACCACACTCTTGCCCCATCAGACCCCTACAGGGTACCACCTACTAATGCTGTCTTCTTCATTTTTTATAGCATGTTAAAAATAAAGACTATGAGAAATGAATACATTTACTTAATTCTTCAACCACAATTTTCTATGGTAAATGCACCCTATGGTTCTATCTTCTGCTCTTTCTTTGCCTTCATTCTTCATACCATACTGTAGTAGTGCTTATCCGACAAAGACAGCATTCAACATTAACTACTGTCTGTCAGAAACTATTTTATTTCACTACTATTTAAATTCACAAGCAGCTCTCAACAAGCTTCCATTGTATGCACAAACCAGCAGAGCTGTAGCTGGAACAAATGGCAAAAACGGAAATGCAGGCAATCCTCTTACTGGTTCCACTCACTCAACCATAGTAAAATAAATAAATAAATAAATAAAATAAATTCTCTAGAGTTGAGAGTAAGCTCAGAAAAAAAATGTCCACCAACAAAGAAACACTTGTACCAGTATTAATGAAAACCAAAACTACAGAAAATACTGGCCCCATGACACTCAAAACAGCACTCAAAATGCAGTGAAGAAAGTGACCTCGTACTTTCACTTGTCATTGTGCTGGCATGAATAAATTGCCCCTTATGTATTTTTTTCTAATAAACAATGGATGATTGCTTTTATTGTGTAAGTAGCTATTGTTGAAAGTGTGTTTTCTATGTATCCTACTTTCTAAATTATTTGTAATAATATTCCATTCTAAATGGACATCCAAAAAGTTAACTGCACTAATACTCTCACCTACTATAAATTTTAGAAAAACTTGATTCTTATATAAAGGATTCATGGGATTTTCTTAGAAAAATTAGGGAATTTTTAGCTGGACTTACATTTGATCTTAACAACTGCATTCTTTTTACAGTTGATGTTACTTCTCTTTAGACATCTATTCCCCACGAACAAGGTATTGAGAATGTTAGAGAATTTTTAAATTAGTAATCAGAATTTTCCAACCAACAGATAAACTTTTTTTGTGATATGATATGATAGACATATTATTGGATAATATTTTTTTTTTCATTTTTAATGGCAAATAATATAAGCAAATCAAGGTGGTTGTGATGGGGTCTCCCACAACCCCATTATTTGCCAATATAGTGATCAGTTGGTGGGAAACTGTTGTTTTACATGGAATGTATGCAGAGTTTCAAATTTGTTATTACAAAAGGTTCGTTGATGATTTATTTTTCATCATTGAAGGTAAAAACAACATAGTTCAAAACCTTGTTGACATCCTTAATTTCAAGTCAGAATTTCTAAAATTTATAACAGGTGAGAGTGGTAGTGCAGTTAACTTGTTGGATGCCCATTTAGAATGGAATATTAATACAAATAATTTAGAAAGTAGGATACATAGAAAAGATACCTTTGACCGATAGTTACTTGCACAATAAAAGCAATCATCCATTGTTTATTAGAAAAAATATACCTAAGGGACAATTTATTTGTGCCAGCAGAATGACAAGTGAAAGTACAAGTTCAGGTTCTTCACTGCTTTTCGAGTGCTGTTTGAGTGTCGTGGGGTCAGTATTTTCTAAAAAAAAATGTCCTCCATAGGTTCATAGGCATATATTGGGATAATGACCACCAGGGCCTTTACAAGCCTAGCCTTGCAACCCTATCCAAATGAGTCCCCATATAATTAGGGTGGTTGTTAGGAGAGGTATGTTAGTGTGACAGTGGCTAAGGACTTTGTGGTGGGAGAGAAGTGTATTCGCTAAAAATAAAAAAAATATTTGCTTGCTTCCTGCTATCTCTTTATTATTACTCCATCTAGCCAAAAAGAGCACACATTAAGCAGCTAAAATGTTAATAATGGCTGCCTACTGAGTGATTGCAGGCAATTGCATTGACATGCACAGAACAATCAACACCATTTCTACAGTGTGACTCACAGACCCATAATAGCATGCTATAGGGGCAGATACCTCTTTGTCCCACATAACTATGGCTGTGTGAACTACTATATACTCCCATAGTGGCTGGTTGTTAACGAAATAATCTACCTCTGACAAAAGGTAAAATAAAATAGTGGTATGAGAAAATTAATTTGAGTTCATTTATGGCAATTTTGCAACTTTAGTTATCAGATCAAAAGGATTAAACTCGGCAGAAAACCAAAAGCATACTGTCTTCTTAGCCTTATAATTGATGTTATGGAAAAGCTAGTATATGTTCACCATTTGAGAACTGCATTTGATACAAAATAGGGGTTAAGATGAAGATATGCATTTTCTCAGCCATCTTCATTTAAATCATAGGCTATATCTTTACTACAGAACAAGAAAAGGCTTCATTGCACTGTAATTGTACTGCAGCTTATGTAAAGTTACCATTCCCAGCCATTCTACAGGTAAAAAAGGAGGCTGAGCTAGGATTTTGTGGTGAGGAATGCAAAGGTTTGATACAGACAGTCTCATGTCAATAGACCTAATGATATGCCTGTTCCTCCTGCATTTGTTCCATCATCTGAGCAGTAGCTACCCTTTGAAAATTTCCCTTGCATATACATGTTTGGATGTTGTGACATTACAAATGTCTATCACTGTGATTATTGTGCATTCCTTCTTGAAACATTTTGCGCAGTCCCTCTTATCCAGCTGCATAAGTGTTACACTGCGTGACACCAGTGAAAGGGATTTAAAGAGTATGAGCTTTATGCATGCAGTCGTGCATTAGCACAAGTTACTGTGACAAATCAGTGATATCAAACTGTACACATACTTGCGCATGTGCCTACCACCATGGGTGTGCTATTCATCGTCAATCAACCATTCTTCATTTAGGATTTAAATGTGACTAATTGCCAATAAATGCACCCTGCCATGTGAGTAAGAGTTTTAGGACTTTTTTTTGTCTTCTGTCTTTAGAAGGTGCTAACCTAATTTAATTTTTACTGCTGCTGCATTATGTCATACTGTTATATGTTTGTTAACCCTTTCATGACATAGCTATGTGTTAATGGGCATGCTCAGCCTTCTACCTTCTACTTTGTGTTGTTCTAAATGAGATATGGAAAAACAGTACAAATTGCTATATTACTTTTTTTGTGTACGCTTCATTAATGACGTGCTGTGATATTTCACAGCCTGTATAATTTGTTCATTACCATTCTGCTTCTTGTTTTCACTATTATTTTCCATCTTCCTCTTCTATTGTACTGTTATTTACACAGTTTGCATTGGAGCACGTTATACTATACACTACAGTCAAGATGACCAGCTAGTGTCCCAGGATTATACATTCCATATGTATTGTTCAGTTTCTTTGAACCTCTTCTAGCTCATCGTAGGTCTCCCTGGCTTGTCCGCGTGGTGTGCTGCCTCATTAAAGCCTAGTGCTCCTCATCGGGTTGTCCCTTCCCTGCTGGCTTATCTCTCCCAGTTTCCCTGAAGCTACGAAGCTGGCTATCTGTACTGGCACCCAGGAAGCACCCCTATCTCCTCTTGAGTAAAGGCTGTTAAATTCCTTTTCTCACCTGCATTGGCTCATTAAAGCCTAGTGCTCCTCATCGGGTTGTCCCTTCCCTGCTGGCTTATCTCTCCCAGTTTCCCTGAAGCTTCAAAGCTGGCTATCTGTACTGGCACCCAGGAAGCACCCCTATCTCCTCTTGAGTAAAGGCTGTTAAATTCCTTTTCTCACCTGCATTGGCTCATTAAAGCCTAGTGCTCCTCATCGGGTTGTCCCTTCCCTGCTGGCTTATCTCTCCCAGTTTCCCTGAAGCTATGAAGCTGGCTATCTGTACTGGCACCCAGGAAGCACCCCTATCTCCTCTTGAGTAAAAGCTGTTAAATTCCTTTTCTCACCTGCATTGGCTCATTAAAGCCTAGTGCTCCTCATCGGGTTGTCCCTTCCCTGCTGGCTTATCTCTCCCAGTTTCCCTGAAGCTACGAAGCTGGCTATCTGTACTGGCACCCAGGAAGCACCCCTATCTCCTCTTGAGTAAAAGCTGTTAAATTCCTTTTCTCACCTGCATTGGCTCATTAAAGCCTAGTGCTCCTCATCGGGTTGTCCCTTCCCTGCTGGCTTATCTCTCCCGGTTTCCCTGAAGCTACGAAGCTGGCTATCTGTACTGGCACCCAGGAAGCACCCCTATCTCCTCTTGAGTAAAAGCTGTTAAATTCCTTTTCTCACCTGCATTGGCTCATTAAAGCCTAGTGCTCCTCATCGGGTTGTCCCTTCCCTGCTGGCTTATCTCTCCCGGTTTCCCTGAAGCTACGAAGCTGGCTATCTGTACTGGCACCCAGGAAGCACCCCTATCTCCTCTTGAGTAAAAGCTGTTAAATTCCTTTTCTCACCTGCATTGGCTGTATGTCCATTTTTTGTTTAATTTACTTGGTGTTCATATCCTCTTGTGAGCGGCACACATGCAGTACAAGCTAAAGCTGCCCCTATCCCTTACTCACCTGCATACTATTTAGTCGCCATATCCCCTAGTATTTATTTCTTACTACTCACCTGTCCCTGCTAGTCTTCCCAAAACTGAGACATCCTGCTTGCCCTGCCTCTTCTGTCTCCTCTCTATCTCTCAATTACCTCTTTCTGGCTGCTGCACTCCTTTTCTCTGTTTCTCCTACCTTTAGTTCACTTACGACTGGGTCTTACATATTAATACCTGCTTATTTTCTACTTTTTCCTCCCTGTGTCCCTCTGCAAACTGTATATATTACTTCCCTATACCTTGCACCTACTGTCTCCTTGTATTCTCACTGTACCCTTTCATGTTTTTTTCACCTAAACTATACTTTTTTCCCACTTATACCTGCACCTGTTAAATTTACTTGTATACTGCCTGAACCCTCTCAGGTTCCTTAACTAACTTTCCCTTTCTTGCTTTTTAAACTACGTAGTATAGGCAACTCGTGGTGTTAACTGACCTGCTTAGCTGATTGTTTTCTGCTCTCCTCTCTAACTGTTTCTGCCCCGCTTCGCTCCCCTCCCTACCCCCTTATCCCACCCACCCCACATGTCCTTAGCTTTATACCCCTTACACCACACCCCCTCTATAACTTCACCTATCACTGGCTCATACCTCATCTACAACTTCCTCTCAACTATACCTTCCTCAATCACCTCTCCTATCACCTGACTATACTTAAAGGTATATTCTTATCTTGTCTCTTCCATCTAGCTACACATCCTTAAACTATACTCTTACCAAAGTCTTTTAGTCTATTCCTCTTTTTCAGACCTCAACATGTCTACAGACATCCACAATCCTACTTCCATGATCTCTGTAAAAGACAATACTCTAAAAATACTAATACTCCTACTTATTACTTCCTTTTCTCTCACTATGCCCTATTTCTTAACCTCCTATGAAACTAAACTCAATTTCCACTTCAACTACTCTCCTAAACACACAACCTCAAATTACAAAAGCCTAAACTTTACTCAATTAAACATTACATCTACCTCTTGTTACCTCTTAGCTAAATATCACAGATTGTCTCACATAAAAATTCAGAACCTCTTGATTAGGAAACTAAAATACTTACTGAACTTCCCTAACAAATCTCACTTGGAATACAACCACTCTACCTTGGTAAATGGTGACATCCACCCCAACCCAGGTCCATCTAATTTTTCAGCTGAAGCTACACCTGCTTCTCTAAACACTTCTCTTCAATTACCAACCTCCAATACAAATACTCTACTCATAGGACACCTTAATATCCAAAGCGTCAATAACAAAATGACCCAACTCCACTCTCTTCTTGATCACCACTCCTTTGATATTCTTTGTTTAACTGAAACCTGGTTAAAACACTTTACTAAAGACACTGAAATCATACCACCAGGTTATAATATCTTGAGACTCGACCGCAGTGGTAAAAAAGGCGGAGGAGTAGCACTATTGTTCAAAACTGAACTAAAAATAACATTAGTACCCTATGAGAACCTTGGATTTACTAAAACTGAACTTCTTATCTCAAAGCTGCAACTAAACCTCAAAAAATCTATCTATATCATCTGTATATATCTACCTCCTGGAAATAACTCTACTACCGTAGAAAATATCCTCAGTTGGGCCTCATCCACCTACCCACAAGAAACCATAATACTAGGAGACCTCAACCTAGACTGGTCCTCAATATCCACTAACAACCCAGCATCTCATATTAATCTCCATGGCTTCACTCAAACAATTAACACCACTACTAGGATTAACAAAACTAATAACAAAGAAAGTATTCTTGATTGGATTTTGGTAAACAAACCTCTAGTTAAATATCAGTCTGGAACGCTACCTGATGACATTAGTGACCACAACCTAACCTATATTATAAGACAAAAAAATGCCTCTAACTACTCTCCTTTATATAGGACCCTACATAACCTCAAATGCTTTAACCCAACCCAATTTAAAACTGAACTAAAGGCCTGTAACTGGAACCCACTAAAAACACTTCCTCTTCAAGAAGCTGTTAATTACTTTAACACCACATTCCTAACTATTCTAGATAATCATGCACCAAAACGTTCTATTAGAATTAAAGCTAAGCCAGCCCCCTGGCTAACTAAAGAGACTAGACAAAAAATGTCACTTAGAAACAAATCTTGGTTAAAATGGCGAATTAGCAAATCTCCCATAGACCAACAGACTTTCAGGCATCTGAAAAACAGTACCAAAAAAGCAATCCTCTCTGACAAAAGGAACTATTATAGCAATCTTCAGCAAGTGAATCACAATAACCCTCAAAAATTCTGGTCAACCCTAAATAGACTTCTTCACCCTGGACAGACTACCCCCCCCTCCCCTTCTGGGTCTGATAGAATTTCTCCCCTTGATACTGCCAACGCTTTTAACTCATTCTTCATTGATACTATTAATTCCTTGGCCTCCCATCTCTCCAGTGACAATACTAGCATCCATGACCATGCATCCTCCAAACTACCGACCTTTAGGCTACAACCCATCTCCACTACCTTTATACAGAGATGCATTCTCAAACTTAAAACTTGTACCCCCTCAGCTGACCAGCTTCCTTCTGAATTCCTTCAAAAAGCAGCCTCTGAAATCGCTTATCCCATATCTATTCTCATTAATAGGACCATAAATGAAGAAACCATCCCTGATATATGGAAAATCTCTCACATCATACCATTACATAAAGGAGGAAACTCCTCTGAACATTCTAACTACAGGCCCATAGCCCTATTGTCCCCACTCGCAAAAATAATGGAAAAATGTGTCCACCATCAGTTAATGAATCACCTAATACAAAATAACATTCTGACAAACTGTCAACATGGCTTCAGGCCCTATCATAGCACATCTACTGCTCTGCTCTCCTTTACAGACATTATTAACAATAATCGCAACAATAATATCCTGTCTTCTGCTCTCTTCATTGACCTGTCCAAAGCCTTCGACATGGTTAACCACTCTCTCCTATTAAAAATTCTCGAATCCCTTTCCTTAGGACCTGAGGCTATCCACTGGTTCAGTTCATATCTCACCAACAGGAAACAGGCTGTCCTCTGGGATAACAAACTCTCATCTCTTCTACCAATTTCACTTGGGGTCCCCCAACGCTCTATTCTTGGACCTCTTCTTTTCTCCCTCTTTATAAATGACTTACAATTAGCCATTCCACAGGCTACTTGCATTCAATATGCTGATGACTCCACACTTATTTGCTCTGCTAGATCCATTTCCGAACTTCAAACTAACACTCAAGCTGTATTTTCTAAAGTCGAAACCTGGTTCCTAAAACGTTGTCTACTCCTAAACGCAAAAAAGACCAAACTACTACTCTTTAAGCCTACTACCAGATCCCCTACATTTGACTTCACTATCGTGTCGAATGATGGAACCATTATATCACCTGACTCTACTACCAAATTGCTAGGTGTCACGATTGATAACAATCTCTCCTTCGACTTTCATATCAACAATACCATTAAATCTGTAAACAGGAAACTTGGCTCTCTATATAGAATCAAAACTTTTTTAACCTTCCCAGCAAAAGTTAATCTTGCCCACTCACATCTTATTTCCACACTTCTCTATGCCTCACCTATCTACACTAATCTCAAGAAAACAATCTCTAAACTGTCTACCACTTACAATAACATAGCTAGATTTGTTACTGGGAAGCAATTTAGAACCCACCATTGTCTGAATCTGCAACAACTTAACTGGCTTGAACTGACAAACATGTTGCTTCTATCCCAACTTATGTTTGTCCAAAGAGCTTTTTACCAACCTCTTAATACACCTGCTCTTTCTAACCTCTTAAGCCCCTACTCAAACCTGAACTCACTCCTCTCATCTAGCAAACTGCTAGTTACCTTAACCAAATCTAATAACCTTGCTGGTGATTCCCTTTTCTCAAATGCCATTGGGAAACACTGGAATAAACTTCCTCCCGAACTTACTTCAATTGCATCTACTGCTCTGTTTAAACAAAAACTAAGAGTCCACCTTAAAAACCACTGGATATGTTCCTGCTCTAAGCCTGATTAAAATTTTCTTGTTTTTCTCCTCCTCATGGCTATTTGTCTCTCTCTTTCTGGCAATACATATCTCTTTAAATCTGCACCTTCTTTCGATTAATGTTCTCTCTTTTCCTTGATTTCATGCTTTCTCTAAATGGTTCCAAAGATGAAATTATGTTGAACATGTTGTTTATACCTTTATAATATGATTAATCATTCTTGTCTTGGAGTGAAAGTCCTACCACTTTTTAATCTGTTATTTTAATCTGTTATTATGAATTTTTTTTGTTATGTTGTATCCGTCTTGTCTACATGTGGAGCTTTTCTCCCCGGGCCTCTGCTGAAAATGGAAATATATCCAGTTAGACTAGCCCGGTTAACAAATGTAAAATAAATAAATAAATAAATAGTTTCTTAAACCGTACTATACCATTTAATCTTATTCTGTGACTTTAGATAGGGCTATTCCATTCTTTTACCAGCTGGTTGGAAGTTGAGCAATTGTAGATTTGGATAACAACAGGTTGCATAGTACATTTTTTTTATCCCCTGTGTCTCTCTTGTTCAGTATTTTTTAAATTTCTTAAGTTCTATCAATAATCTATGGCATGTGCTCCAGGCAAAAAATACAGTGTCTATAAATAGTCATTATTAATTACCAGGTGCTTTCCAAGTGACATATATCTTTTTTAATTCTTTCATATGACAGCTATTGTGCACATTCTGGTGAAAGACGGAAAGAGTGCATTCTGCCCTTTATAAACTCTGGTGAATCGTAGTTAATTGTAAACTTATTTTACATCAGCTTGAAATTGATCTGGAATCACTTTGAGTGTTGACTCGTGATATAATTTGTTGAAAAGCAACTTAGCATTAGCAAAGAGCTGTCTTTAATCACTTTCATGTTATAGCTTCTGCATTCAGTAATTATATGCAATGTAAAATGATATGATGATCAATAAAATATGCCTTAAGAGTTATAGTACATCTGGACTATGTAGAAGTGATCTGACCATTTCTCAGTGAAAACTGTTTGCACAAAATATGTACTTTCCCCAAGCTGCTTATCAGGTCTGGGATTTTCTTTTAACAGTACAGCTACATCTACTGCAAATACATTTTAATGAAACCCACATTTCTATGCAATATACTGCTGCTGCAACATCACAACAAGCCCCTTAAGAGCAATTCTCTCATTCACGCTATTATTTCTGAACAAATTCAGTAGTTAGAATTTTCTGCAATGTTCCATTAAGCTCTGCAAACTATACATTTATCTAGATCATGACACATTGACTGTTTATATAATACATGCAGGATTCTTTGCAGTTAACATAAGTTACTGAAAAGATAAAAACACCTGCAATGATACACTTCACTGGAAGATGTTAAGATCCCTATATTTCTTTTTTTCTCAGCTTGTATTTTGGTATGCATATGTTGCCAAACTGAAAATTTACGAGATGTACCCAAGTTAGGCGAAAATAATTTATAGGCAGAATATATCTATCCCCATCACAATTCAAGATCATGGATGCTTTGTCAGTCATATCTAAAAATAAATAAATAAATCACAAATTTAGCATGCCATTTATTTTTACAAGCCAGTAGCTTCCACTACACAGATGCAGCATTTAGTTTGTGAAAAAGAGCCATTTTAATCTTCTTTTTAGTGAAAATAAGTGTTGCATACACATCTAAAGCTGGACATAAGTCACTTACTAGGAATAATAAGCACTATTTAAGAATCTAGTAAGCTATGGTGTGAGCTATGTGTTAAGGTCTGGCCCTTAAGTTTTAAGAAACATCTCATTGTGGAAGGATCTTTGTGTATTCTGTCTTCTCCACTGGGCCATGTTCCCCAAAAATTACAAAAGAGATAACATAGACATTGATACCCATTTACTAATAACCGCATCACATTGATATGACTAAATTTAGAACTTATCTAACCAGAAAAAAAAAACACATAACTCTGAGCAGCATAATAGACTAATACCTCTAAAAGGCTCTGGCAACTGGGTGGCATAACAGGCTGCCCCTCTGAAGCAGCCTGTACCCCTCCAGCTGAATGATGTACTTACTACTCCCCCTAAGTAGGCTGTCCATTGGACATGTGCAGTGATGTATCCAGCTCATTTACATATTTGAAGTATTGGAGTCGATCAGGATAGGAATGGGGAAATGAAAAGGTATGTTTGGGAAGTCTGTCTGTGAATGCCAAAACCAAATAAGATGGTGGAGGATGGGACACTTCAGAGCAGCCACTGAAAGTGACAGCAGGCATCTGATAGCCAGTGTTTAAATAGGGGCTACTTGAAGCCAGAAGATATTTAAAAAACACATGCAGAGTGGCACAGAAACATCTGTTTCTTAGACCTCATTGGTCTCCTGCCCTCCATTCAATCACAAAATATAAAAGAGCTAGATTAGATGCTGCAAAAAGCTTATTAATAAATATATCAGTTTAACATGACTGAAATTAGAATATTTTCACTAAGCCGTGCCACATACCTCTGATTAGCATAATAAGCAAATAATTCTAAATGTACCAGATAAATGGATGATGTAATAGGTGGCCCGACTGGTCCAAATGTTCTCTGCCAACTGAATGGCATACTCACCATGCCATCTCATTAAAATGGCCCCTGTCCACATGCAAATTGCATCCAGCTTAATCACGTATTCTAAATGTTGGGGAGTCCCAGGAAAGGAATGGGAGGAATAAAAAGGAGAGATGACCACAGTGTGGCCACCCACCAAGCTGCCAACCAAGCAGCCTGTTCCCACACTGTCCTGACGGAACCCAAATAAGAAAGTAAGCAATAAATGAAAAACTTAAAAGAATATGTGTTCAAATAATTCCACTTTTGCTGCTTAGAAGTTAAACTATAGCAAAAAAGACAGCCATTTGTAGGTCTGAACTCAATTTTTTCAAATAAAGAAACAAGTTGAGATTAAATTAATCATAGCACATATCAGAGAGATGTAAGCTATTTTGACAAAACTAAATAGGGCATTGATCTGTAAGATCCCAATGGCTGATGATTAAAAAACCTAAATGAGAATCTGTATGAGTCACTCTATGATTTATAGATTTCTGAAAGATTAAAGGCTCTAACCCAAAAAAATCTGGGCAAAAAAAGAGAAGGCTAAGAAACCATTAAGCCAGGGTTTAAGTGTTGCTCTGTATCTATCGCAAAATGCTAGAAAGTGATCTATATTTAGGGATACCATTACTATTAATACCTCCTAAATGCACTATTAAGACTTATACTTGGCTTATTTCAGCAAAAACCTAAAATAAATTTGTCAACAATTGCTCTGAAGTCATTCTCAGAAAATCTTTTTAAAGTTCAAAGGCAGAAAAATTCAGGCACACATTCTAATTTTCTAGGTTTACCCTTTCTCTGCTGGCTGCCTTGCAAATAAAGGAATGTAGTGCAATCCAAGAAGAAAAGTCAAACATGAGTCTACAACAATGAACCCCTCCAAAAGAATCATTAAAGTAAAGAATGCAACTCAAATAAGCAGAAGAAGACCATTTACATGTGCTCTTAATTATTTACACTGACTGACCATCTGCAGTCAGATCTGAAGCTATAACCTTCCTAAATGAAGGAGAATAATAATCATTGCAGGGCTAGCCTAGACAAAATGGGCCTTACATAGCAGATATCAACATTTCTAGTTAATAACTGGGACCCACTAGGAAAGTCAAAACCCACAAACTGGGACCCACTAAACTCAAAAACTTCAGAGAGGCAGGAAAGACTTTTGGGGGTAATAAGCCAACTCACAGGACATAGTAAGGGAATTTATGATCTGCTGATATTAACTGATGACACCTACCACTTTGATCTTTCCTGGATCTAGGAATCCACACTAAGACCACATTGTCAGCCAATGAGACATGGTTCCAAGATCATGAACCCAGTAATTCACTAACATTGAACGCATACAAGCAATGTAGCCCAAAGTGCATAGGTATGTTAATCAGGAGAGGTTAAGTGGACACCTGCTAAAACAGATTTTAACAGGGATTTCTCAATAGGGCATCTGGATTCAGAATGATTGCCCTTGAGCCTATCCAAATCAACCATTCATCATCTAGGATTTAAGTGGGCAAAGCTACCACATCCTCAGCCAGCTGATGCAATGGTGAAGCGTACTGGCATGAAAGGGCATCAGCAAGCATGTTATGAATAGATGGGGTGCCCTCAGCGGAGAAAGACAGGCTAAGTTATAAAGTGAGGAGTACCAAATGCCTATTCCGACCAGGCTGACCTGTATACCCTTTTGCAAAAAAAAAAAAAAAACTTAACAGATTTGTTGACAGAATGAAAAAAATATTTTGCTGTTGCATGCATCATTCTGCCAAACAAAAAGTACAAACCAAATTGGCATTATCACCAAAAAAGTGACATCTTTTTTCCCTTTCAGAAAACCAAGATGTAGACCAGCATGCAGAGAACCACTTACCTTTAAAGAAGGCCCTCAAACCACATCATCCTGATCTGTGAATTAGCTATAGCACATCACTTGGGACCCAATCATTAGGCAAAAAAGATATTCCATTGCATTAGAAAAGGCAGGGCCCATGCATAAAGGTCTGGTTTTGCTCCTCAATTAGTCCTACTCCTTTCATGTTTTTCTGCTCTGCCATACAACAGGTTAGTATGTGATCTGGTAAGAACTCTCCCCAGAGCTATTTGCTTACATAAAAATATATAAGGACACATTTCTCCATGCCCTAAGCCACTTCAATTTTTTAACACACAAGAAAAAGTTAGTATAAAACATATTCTCTTAACTTAACTTGAGGTCGTCTGAAACAAGAAGAAACCACGTCCACTTAGTCTACCATTTTGTGCTCAGCTAATGGTATCCTAATCTGTTGACAGTCCTCTTGAAATGTAAGAACTCATCCCCAAGCTCCACTTCCTCTTCACCTACTATCAAATAATCATCAAGGTAATTAAAAAGATGCTGATGGGGGACCTCTGCAACACCACTGCTGTGATTTGTGCTTTGAAATTAAAAGAGAAGTGGTATAAAGCAGGTTCATTGATAATTATATAGATGGCTCAGGCAAGGTTTATATTAGAAGCATATGTGTCACAAAACCAGTAGCATAGCTAGGGCAGGGCAAGGGGGCAACAGCCTCGGGTGCAAAGTGTTGTAGGATGTGATCACCCTATTTGGATTCCTCTACAAAGTAAACAGATATTGTATTTGCAGTCAAACCTGAGTGCTGTAGCACTCTGTGTGTGTGTGAGATAAACTATAGCAACTACTTGCTTCATTATAGCAAACAGTTTGCTATAGTTTGAATGTTAAAAAAAATTAACTAAAACCTGAGTGCTATAGTGCTCTGTGCAGGCAGGGTATAAACTGTAACAACTGTTTGCTACTGTTTGCTACATTTGTAGCAAGCAGTTTGCAAACATTTAAAAATATACGTTTTTAACTAAGTCATGAGCACTGAAGCATTCTGTGCAGGCAGGCATAAACTGCCGCAACAGTTTGCCACATTTGTAGCAAACAGTTTTCTACAATTTAAAAGCAGAAATCTGTGTTTTTTTTAAGCAAAATATATTAAAGGAGGGCTGGCGGCAGGACACATAAGCAGGACCTGAATGGCTAGGGCTGGATGGAGGGGGGGGGGGGACATGGCATGCATCTGGCCACCTGGTTGGTGTACCAGTAGAAGGAACATTTTTTTTTTTTGGTTGGTGCACAGATATAACAGTAATAAGCTGATTACTTATGGCTGATTAAACTTAAATGCTTTTTTTGTTTGTTTTGTTTTTGTTCTTCACTTGAGGGGTGGGGTGCTGGTCAATAGCACTTGCCCAAAGTGCTAATTGAACCAGCTATACTTCTGCACAAATATATATATACATATATGTGTATATATATATATATATATATATATATATATATATATATATATATATATATATATACATATAAATATATATATAGCAGGAAGATGCTAGCATAGCTATCGGGTCCCTATATTAAATAATCGAATGATTGAAAGTTCAAATGTCATATGGCCAATGCCATATGATCAAACTTTCCAAAGTTCAAAGGTTACGAAGATTGGCTCCGTACAGCACAGAATGGGAAAATTTTCCTTTTCTGTGCTGAAGTGCGATCTCGGAGTTGGTATATTTAATTAGCGGAGGTGTGAGGGGTGCAGGGGGGCTTGCCCTCCTGCTCAGAGTGTTCAGGTAAGCTTTTTTTTTTTTTTTTGTTATATATTCGATGTTTCAAACTTTGCTCATATGTCATTCGATGTATGAAGTTCAAAGTTTTGAAACTTTGATTGTATAACATAGACCCTAGCTATTTGGGTATTGGTGAAGACTGGTTGCCGGTCATAGAATTCTGAGTGAAGACGAATGGTTTGATCATATGGTAAGCTGAAGATAACAGCTGCATTTATCATGGAGATATACAGGAGCAGCTCCATTTGAGAAGTTAAGTTTTAGTTGCTTGTGTTCTAAATTAGCTTGCATTTTGAATGGATTTAAGTTGTAGGAGGATTCAGTTCCATAGTTTAGCTGCATTATTTAAACATAGAGAGTGTCACCTGCAGTATTACACGATTTGGTTATAGCGATTAGTGATTTTTCTCTAGAGCATAAATTTAACCACATGATCTATTATCTGTTTGACAAACCCAGTAGTACACTTCTTCAAATGCTCGATCTTCAACATGTATTAATGCATAAGTATATTTTATACCACAATAATTGTCTTTATTTCATATGAATGCAATCTAATCAGCAAATGTATGTGGAACTGTTAATGCATTTTACATTATGTTTGTTCATGTATATTGTCAAATGTTTGTTAAAAATGTTTGTAATAGATTGGAGCATTTCTCACAGAGAGCCTGCAAAGGTTTTTTTTTTTTGACTAAACCCAGTCAGACAAACTCAGTACACAAAAGCAAAATATACTAAAATAGAAAACAAATTTCATGTCAATCCATCATAGACTGCATTAACTTGTATACTTTACATACTTCTTGTAGCAGAAGAAGGGGAACTGCAACTGTGTTCACACCAGCATTACAACCAAACTGTAAAAGCAGTGAGACAAATTAGCAATGACACTATAGTGCAAGCAGCTCTGTGATTACACTCCAAAATCAGGAAAAAGGCCAGTTGCTAAGCATTGTTCTGATGCCAGAATATGTGGTTAATCAGTTTGTTTTGATCAGCTCCAATCATTTTAAGCTCTGGTCTCATTCTAAAACATAAAATCAGCAGATTACAGCTACCACAGAACAACAACAAGGAGTGAGAAAAGATTTAAAAACTGTTAGTCATTTTGTACTATTGCACTTTTAAAGAAAAAGTGTGACAGAATGAGGTCTCTAACAACTTTTAGAGCCATTTATTCCTGAAAGGGGCACTTTGCTTTTGCATGATATCTGTAAGGCACCATTAAGTGTTTTACATTTCCGAAGGTTATGGAACACTTTACAATCTTATACTTTTTTTCTGTGACTTATAATTTGGTCTCTTCGATTATAACTTAATTATCATGTGCTATTGACAGGGATGTCAAGTTTTGTGAATTTCTTGAACACATAGCAATTTGGTTATGAACAAACCCCCAGTCATAATCCACCATTTTTAAGTGTTTTATTATTATTATTATTATTATTTTTTATTATTATTATTATTATTATTATTATTATTATTATTATGCTATTATTATTATCATTATTATTATTATGCTAAATAACATTCCTTTTGTTATTCAGCTAAACATGACCTGCTATAACATTTGGAAAGGAAACCAATAAGTAAAACGTAATTTTTTACAGAAATGCATCTTCTTTTTACATCTTAAATTTATGCATATTACTGTCACCACTATAATATGCATAAATTTGATTTGCACACATTCATCTATCAGAAAAGAGACACAAAAATTACATTCTTCTATTTGAGTGGATCTAGAACTGACAGTAGAATTCTTCAGTTCTATAATTCTCAATATTGTAAATCAACGAGACCTCCTATAAAAAACAACAAAAAAAAAAGGGACAAAAAACATTTATTAGAGGTCACAACGATTATTAAACATCTAATGGATGAACAGCACAATGCATAAAAACAGTTCAAGAATATTAACTTCCATTTCATCAGTTATCAGATGTACTATAACAAAGTAATGATTCTTTCAATTAATTCTAAAGGCAGTACTCCAGAACTGAAAAATAAGCATTGTCCTAAACTCTTAAAAGGTTCAGAAACCCAGTCAGTAATCCTTTTAACCCTTGCAAGAATGCCACCATAAACCTTTTCCCAAATAACTTCCCAATGGCTCACACTACTACATCAAAAATTGCCTTGCACCAAAATGAAGATCGGCATCTTTAACTCCTTTCCTTTTAACTGCACTTTTCTATTGCTCATCTCACTTTGCATATTTTAGAAGTTCACAAAAATTCTATAACTGTATTTTAATTTGATATAACCAATATCAACATTGGATTTAGGCACATTCTGTTCTTCTCATATATTGATGTTGCTTCTTACCAACCAAGCAGCCTCCATCTATCAGAAGTATCAACTACAACCATAAACTGAATAATTAAAAACTCAGAAACTCATTTAATGTATCAAATAACCTTTTTATCCAGTTTCCCCAAATGGTTACTAGTGCTATTGCATACCCCATGTCTACCATAATAAGTCAGTTAACAAAGTACCATACCATATTCATGGAGATCAGCTTCTTCTTTATCTATTCATACTTGTGGCTTACTAACTGTTTTATAGCAGTACAGATAATTTGTCATTCACCCCCCATCCCAAAGTTACTCAGTAAATGCAGACCACATCTTGAACAACAGCCTCCTTTTGCATGTCCTTAATACTTTCAGGCCTGGTTATGGCAATCAAACAATTCTTCTCAAATGTATGGTTATTTGAGACAACACAATGACAGCTGTTTAACCACAGCCATCTTTGTAAATCTATCAAAAGCTTTCTAACATGGTTAGTTGCAGACTCTTAACATCAATGTTATTCAACCTTTTCACCTAGCAGCTTCAACTATTATTTGAATTTGTAACCTACAGAACAAACCCAGTCAATATATTTTTGCAATCATATTTCTTCCCTCCTGAAACGATATAGCACAGGGATCACCAAAGCTCTCTCCTGACCACATTTAATCTGCTATGTTCAGTAATAACCAGCATCTACCATCTGTCCAGCACTGTACAATGTGCTTACGATGCTACCCTGTACTACTCCTGTAAATCACCATAATCAAAGTCTGTCTATAAAATTATTTCTTCTCCATATGAAACTAGATTGATTACTCTGTCCTAAAACTAAGTACACACATTCACACATTTGCACGCACACACACACACACACACACACACACACACACACACACACACACACACACACACACACACACACACACACACATAAACACGCACACACACACACACACACACACACACACATACACACACACACACACACACACACACACACACACACACACACACACACACACACACACACACACATGACTTTCCTACACTGGACTTAATTATCTAGGTGACAGTCCTGGCACCACAATTTTTGATGTGAATAATTCAGAATCTGAACTAGTTTTCCACTTCAGGCTACTAGATGTCCACCTCAAACCATCACTGAACTCTGACTATAGTATCGCAATAGTTTCATAGGTAGTCAATAGACATACAGTCCAGGAGACCATTAATGAGCTTAGCCCATATTCCCAGTTAACCCAAAGTACTGGCTGGTAAAATGATTTGCTCAAATTAATATAGCAGGCAATTTAAGACTGAGTGAATCAGGCCCTATATTATAGGAAATAGCTATTTAACAGTTCATGGCCTTAATTATCTATACCAACTGCGAAACAAAACTTTATTTTTGAAGTGTATTATCACACTTTTTACAGCAAATGTAAATAACTAAGGCTTATGGGAATAAGTTATTTACTATATAAAATATCACATTTTGCAGTGTCTGTTGCAAAAAAGTGTGCAATTTTGTTGATAAAGACAGCCCCTTAAAAATGTTCTTGAAACTGAAAACTCCAGCATGAAATTATGAAAAATCAAATGCATAATATCTTACTGCCTACATTTTTTGTATAGGCTACTATTTTTTTCTTGCTAAGTTTAGCAGTGGGGTGTATATATCATAGTAAGATAAGTTGTTACCTATGTCTCATAGATGGAATGCCTTACAATGAAAATGAACAGTTTATAGGTTCATAGATTATTTTGGTAAGTACTAGGCTATCTGCTCAAGGGCGTCTATAAGCCTAGCCAGAATGTGTTGGCTTTCAATGCCTCCTTAGATTAGTTCCCTGTGCCTCAGTCCAGCAGAGCCATTAGTTCCCTGTGCCTCTGTCAAACAGAGCCACTGCAGTGATCCCCAGGGTAAATTTTCTGTTTCCCATCCACTCATCAAGGTTTCTCTTGAAGTGTGCTAGTGAGGGGCTCTGCCTAATATAGATTGGAATCCTGTTCCAAAGCATGGGGAGTCTCTGGGGACAGGAATGTATCCCTCCAGCATGTCCTATTTATCATTGTGGTGAGGTTTAGATCCCTAGAGTGTGTGGCTCTTGGGGATTTGTTTTTTTTCCAGGTGGAGCATGTCCATCAATTCTGGGTTGGACATGGCCTTGTATGTCAGGCAGAGATTACCAGTGAGTAAGCGTATGCAACCGAGTACAGATGGAGTTTCTTCAGTTGGGCTGCATAGGGCATATGTTTGAGGCCAGTAATCCTCTTGGTGAAGTACTTCTGTGGTCTTTCCAGCTGTTGCAGATGTCTTGTAAGGTACATCCAAAATGGAGCATTGTACTCTATGAGGGGTCTGATGAGTGATGAGTAGAGGGGCACAATAACCTCTTTTGTTCTAGATGTGAACCCTTTTGTAATTAGGTGGGCTACATAGAAGGATTTTCTAACCACCTTGGCAATATGATTATCAAAGGCGAGATTACTATCTACTTTGGTCCCCAGATCCCTTATTACATTTTCTGTATTTAGGGGACTAACACATATGTGGTAGTTCACTAGTACTTTGTTTTTTCCAAAGGGGATGACTATGCACTTTTTGGCATTTAGCTTGAGGCCATGATTTCGAAACCAGGTATGCATCTCAGTGAGATGCTTCTGGAGGATGTCTGTATCAGTTGGAGAGTCAATTATGGCCCCCAGTTTGCAGTCGTCTGCGAACTTGGTCAGCCATAGTCCTCCTGTGCTTGTCTGCACCTCTGAGACGTATATACAGAACAGGAGGGGTCCCAGGACTGAGCCCTGGGGGACACCACTTGTAACTGGTTTAGAGTTGGACCTAAAGCCTGCAACTCTCACCGTGTGGGTTCTATCCGTGAACCAACTGACCAACCATCTTGTGACATAAGGGTTTGTGTTCAGGCTGGTGAGCTTGTCTATAATACCCGAAAGGGGAATGGTAACAGGTACAAGCATGCAAAATCTGAAGGTATTGCTACTCAGTGCTAGAAGTCTAAACCTCAAAATGCACTCTCTCGAGGCACTCCTAAAAATGGAGAACATCGATATCTGTGCAGTAAATGAGACCTGGTTCAAGGCTCCAGGGAGTACCCCTGCACTACCAGGCTACAACTCTTACCACACTTTTCAGCCACCAAACCAGGACCAAAACACTAAAGGTGGAGGAGTTTCAATATTCACCAAGGATATTCACACCACCAGGCAAGTTGCCCAACACAATGCGTCTGAAATTCTCCAGGTGCAACTAACACTAGGTAAGACTGCAATCCAAATTGCAGCTTGCTACAGATCCCCCACCATACCCCAAGATTCTCACTACACCTTTCTACCCATACTGGAAAATATTAAGATAGAAACAAACCCCCAAATACTGGGTGATTTTAACTACCCTGCAATTAACTGGGAAAACTACTCGTGTACCAACACCTTTGCCCAACGGCTCTTGAAATTCATAAATTCCAACGCCCTGGATCAACTAATCCATAGTCCCACCAGGGTCTCCAGTATCCTAGAACTGGTCATTACCAACATGGGAAATCGATGCTCCACTCCTACGGCCACCCCCTTGCTAGTCAGGTCTGACCATAAGCTAATCACCCTTAACATCCACATCCCAGCCCCACCCCCCCAGTAAGGAAACCTCCATAAAAAACTTCTCCAAAGCCAACTTCATGCTACTCAAGTCAGAAGTGACAAACTTCATGACACCCATGCAGACAGGAACTGAAAGTTCAACTGCTGAATCCTACACTAAGGCACTGTACGAGCATATCCACTCTTGTATAAATCGTGCCATCCCAAATAGAACCAAGATGCTCTCATCCAAAAAAAGGAAGCCAATCTGGTGGTCCCCTGCCATAAACAAACTTTACAACAAAAGGAACAAACTGTTGCAGAAAAGAGGAAAATCCCAGGATGCAAAAAACTCCCTTACCAGCCTCAGTAAGAAACTGAGATCCCTCATAAAATCCTCCAAAGCTGGTTACAAAAATAAAATTGCCAAAGATTCCAAAGACAACCACAAGGCATTCTATAACTATGTCAAGAATCTAAATGGCAATGCTCAGATCTGCTCTGAGCTAAAACAGAATGGCATTAAATATACTGATCCCAAGGATATTGCCAATATCATGGCAGATCAATTCAGTGCAAACTTCACCCCCCTCTCACCCCTTAAATGGCCCATCTCAATACCGGAAGATTGCCAAATTCCAGTAATAATGGCCACACAGGTAAAAAATGCACTCTCCAAAGCTAAGAATACAGCATCCATGGGACCAGATGACATCCCGAGCTGTGTACCACATGAACTACAATATGAACTGGCACCTCACCTAAGTGCCATGTTTAATCATAGCCTCACCTCAGGTTTTGTGCCCACTGAGTGGTGCAGGGCTACAGTTATCCCACTCCACAATGGGGGATCCACCTTGGATCCCAGAAACTACCGTCCCATCAGTCTGACTTGCCTTATCTGCAAGGCCATGGAGTGCATTATCATGGAACTTATAAACAAAGACATTGGCAACCTTCAAACACTGGACCCCACCCAGTTTGGGTTTGTGAAGGGCCTATCTTGTCTCCTGAACCTGATTGACTTCTTTGAATCAGTCTCCAGAGTCATGGACAAGGGTAATGTGGTCCACACAGCCTATCGAGACCTTGCCAAGGCCTTTGATACCATCCTCCACTCTGGAATCATAGATAAACTTACTAAGCTGGGCATTGATCCCTACGTCACCCAGTGGGTTGCTAACTGGCTTACTGATAGAACCCACATTGTAAATGTAGCTGACTCCAAATCCAGCTCCAGACAAGTGACAAGTGGAGTACCTTAGGGTTCAGTCCTGGGACCACTCTTGTTTGGCATCTACTTCTCTGAAGTACAGGCCAACACTAAGGGACTCTGGCTAACAAAGTTTGCAGATGACTGCAAACTGGGAGCCATTATTGAATCCCCAAATGATGTGGTTACTCTACAAAAGGGCCTTACAGAAACAGATGCTTGGTGCCAGAGCCATGGGCTCAAGTTCAATGCCAAGAAATGTATAGTTATCCCCTTTGGGAAAAAACATGTACCCATGAATTACCATATAGGTGGCAGTACACTAAACACTGAAAGTGTGATAAGAGACTTAGGGACACAGGTGGACAGTGGTCTCACCTTCAATAAACACATCGCCACAACAGTCGGGAAATCCTTCTATATGGCACACCTCATCACTAAGGGCTTTTCATCCAGAAAAAAAGAGGTCATTGTCCCACTGTACTCATCCCTCATTAGACCCATTATAGAATGCAATGCCCCATTTGGTATGTACCTCTCAAGACATCTGCAACAACTGGAAATGTCACAGAAATACCTCACTAAAAGAATCACAGGCCTAAAGCAGATGCCTTACGCTGACCACCTTAAAAAACTCCAGCTATACTCTGTCACATATCGTCTACTCAGAGGCGATCTCTGCCTAACATACAAGGCCATGTCAAACCCAGAGCTGTTGGACATGCTACACTTAATGAAATCCCAATCCTTCAGAGCCACACACTCAAATGATCTAAACCTTGTCATCACAATAAACAAAACATGCTGGAGGGATAGGTTCCTCATCGAGAGACTCCCCAGACTCTGGAATAGATTGCCCATACATGTCAAGCAGAGTGCCTCTTTGGCCACTCTTCTAAAGGAACCAAGACGATTGGATGGGAGAAAGGAAATTCAACCCGGGGATCACGTCAATCGCCCTGCTCGACAGGGGTCCAGGGAAGTAAATAGTGTGGGAAGAAATAGCCAGGGAATTGTTATGGCTAGACTTGTATAGGCCCTAGGGCTGATAGCCTAGTACCAACCTATGAACCTACGAACCTAAAAGACTTTACAAGGTCTAGGTAGGCTGTGTGGACCTCCTTTCCCTCATCTAAAGCCTTGGTAACTGTCACAAAGAAGTTCACCAGGTTTAGGAGGCATGATCTGCCCTTAACAAAGCCAAACTAGGTAGAGTCCAATGTTTGAAGGTTCCCCCATGTCTCTGTTAATGAATTCCATGATAATGCACTCCAGAGCCTTGCAGACCAGGTTAGTCAGGCTTATAGGGTGATAGTTCCCATAACTGTTGCTGTGCGCCACTCTATGGGTACATAGCCTGTAGAGAGACTGAGTTTGAACAGTGTGTTTAGGTGAGGGCTTAGTTCATTTTGGAGCTTGTGTAAGACACAGCCTGGGACACCATCTGGTCCAATTGAAGCTGTATTTTTGGCTTTGGATAGGGCTGTTTTAACCTGTGTGTCAGTGATTGCTGGGGCACTACATTCTTCTGGTATGTTTATGGGCCCTTTAGGGGGTGAGAGGGGGGCTGAAGTTGGCATTAAACCTGTCTGCCAGAATGTTAGCAATATCAGTCGGTTCAGTGTATTTTGTGCCATTCTGCACTAACTCAGAGCAGATCTGAGAGTTTCCACTTAGGTTCTTGACATAGCTAAATAATGCTTTGTGGTTATGTTTGGAGTCCTTGGCAATTTTTCTTTTGAAGCTAGCCTTGGATGATTTTATGAGGGATCATAGTTTCTTGCTGATACTGATCAGGAATGTCTTTCCTTCTTGGGATTTTACTCTTTTCTGCACTAGTTTCCTCCTTCCATTGTATAGCTTGTTTATGGCAGGGGTCCACCAGACTGGTTTCCTTTTTTTGGAGGATTGAGTCTTGGTTTTGTTTGGGATAGCATGATCCATGCATTCATGCAGGTGATCATAGAATGCCTTTGTAAGGGATTCAGCAGCTTGGACAGCATTGTCCTTTAGCATGGGGGCTGTGAACCTTTTCACTATGGTCTTAAGTAACATGAAGTTTGTTTTTGAAAAGTTTTTCACAGTGGTTTCCTTGATTGGGGGTGGGGGTGGAATGTGGATATCCAGAGTGATTATTCTATGGTCTGATCTAACCAGCAAGGGTTTGACCTCTGGTGGAGAGCACCGATTGCCCATGTTGGTGATGAACAGGTCCAATATGTCACCTGATGGAGGTGTTGACCAATTGATCCAGGGCGTTCGAGTTTATAAATTCTAGGAAGCGTTGGGCAAGGGAGTTGTGAGCAGCCACGGTGGTGCAGTGGTTAGCATTGTCTTCTCACAGCAAGAGGTTCTACGGTTCGATCCTCGGTTTGGGTGCCTTCTGTGCGGAGTCTGCATGTCCTCCCTGTGGTCGCGTGGGTTTCCTCCAGGTGCTCCGGTTTCCTCCCACATCCCAAAGACATGCTGCAGGTGGATTGGACACACTAAATTGGCCCTAGGTGTGTGTGAGTGTATGTGCCTTCTGTGGAAGGTTGGGCGCCGGGCTGGCAACTCAACACTGTAAAACTCCACTGCCAATCATGAGCGGACAGGTAATCCACTGTGGCGACCCCCTAACCGGGAAAAAGCCGAAAGAAGAAAAAGTTGGGCAAGGGAGTTAGTACTTTAGTAGTTCTCCCAGTTAATGTTTAGGTGATTGCAATCACCCAATATTAGGGCATTTGGTAGGACCTTCATATTTTCCAGTGCCTCCAGAAATGTGGAATGGGGGTCCTGGATCATAATGGGTGATCTGTAGCAAGCTACAATTTGAATTGCAGTTTTTCCCATTGTTAGTTGCACATGGATGATCTCTGAGGCATTGTGCTGTGCCACTAACCTGGAGGTGTGGGTATCCCTGATGAATATGGATACATCCCCACCTTTTGTGTTTCGGTCTGGGTTCTGTGGCCAAAAGGTATGGTATGAGTTACAGCCTTGTAGTGCTGGGGTGATCTCTGGAGCCTTAAACCAGGTTTCTGTTACTTCACAGATATCGATGTTCTCTATACTGAGGAGTGCCTCGAGTGCATGCATTTTGAGGTTTAGACTTCTGGCATTGAGTAGCATTACCCTCAGTTTTTGGTTACTTGTGCTATTTATGTTGGTGGGTTTGTCTTTTGAGCCTTGCCTAAAAAAGGCAATATGGGGGGTGGCAAAAGCCTTGGCCAGTATTCGAAAGCCTAAGGGTGACAGGTGCAAGCCATCTCTTGCGAAGCAGCGTGGCTTATCGAGCATGTCATCCCAGGTGGACAGATACTGGATCCCCTTTGAATGACACCAGAAACTTAGCCAATTGTTATAATTGATCTTTTTTTTTGTATACTGTGGCATCATTCTTGGTAAGGGCAGGATGCTACTCAGGGTCAGGGTCATACCGGCCTGGGCTATGTGATCAGAGCGCTCTTCCATGTCTCTTTTCATGTAGTCTAGGGAGGTATGTCTCAGGTCATTCACACCAACATGGACAATGACAGAGTCATAGTTGTACTTGTTCTGGAGTGACCTAAGTGCTTGTGTTATGTGCCGGATCCTGGCACCCAACAAGCAGGTAACTGTAACCTTCTCCTTGTCCAGCCTAGTTAGTGGGACATCAATGTGCCTGACTGTAGAGTCACCTATTACTAGTGTGTTGGGTATGTTATTTTGCCTTAAGGGCTATAATTGCGTGACACACTGATTATGTGAAGTTTGTGTTTCATGGTTTGTGATGGGGTGTGGAGGTTGCTTGGGTGTCTGCTTTGGAGGTCTCTGTTACTTTTGCAGATTTTTATTTAGAGCCTCCTAGTATGTTTTCATGTATTTATGTGTGTTATTTGCCGGTGTTGGTTTAATAGGTCTGTGTGAGACTGGTGGTGTGTTGCAAGTATTTTCCTTCTCCTCTTGACTGTCAGTTCCTGTCTTGGGTTGAGAGAGCTTTTCCTCCAGTTTGGCTGCATAATTGCATCTCTCGCATATATTAGTGTTTGGTGGTAGTAGGAGAGGGTTGTCTGTGTACATGAGGCAGTTGTAACATTGCCTTAAAATGCCCAGATTCACCAGCTGGACTAGAGAGTACACCTGAAACTGCCCTTTGGACATGCCTGAATATGTAAAGTGAGCTGTTTTACTGATTAGCTGGTAGGGGCGAATAGAGAGCCTTGTCCTTCTCGACAGTATAGGGCATCTAGTGCTAGGGATAATTAGTGCTTGCTATGAGTTTTGAGCAAGTGCTGGGCTGTGAAATGAATGGTTTGAGTGCTTAAGTTGAAAGTTTGTCTAGTTCCAAGGGAAAAATTGATCTCACTGTACTCGGTTGAGGGAGCAAATGAGATGGGCCCAGGAGGAGTGTTCAAACACAAATTTACAGGAGGGGTGGTTAATTCCAAAGCCACCACGATTAATACCACAAAAAGAACAGAGAGGGTGGGTGGGGAAAACTTACTGCAGACAGGGAGAGAACAGAAAGAGTGCTCAGAATTTTCAGTAAACAAATAAATAAGCAGATAAATGCAGTACTATTTTTAACACAATATCCAATGGAACAATAAACAGAAAAAATAAAATTCAGTACTATCTTATAACACTGCAAGTTTGTACTTATCTCAGCTTGTAATAAAGCTGTGGTGATTTATTGGTGTAACTATTAGTTAAGTAAGTAACTGCTCCTTTAAATAAGTAGAAGGCTTTTTTTTTCAATTTCTTTTTGATCCCCCTTGGGACATCATTCAGTTGGTCTTGCCCTAGTGCCGCACATCCATATTGGATCTATCAACCCATTTTCTATCACTAAATTTAATCCATTTTTTGCTGAGGTCAGTCATGGATCCTAAGGATGTCCTGGAGGTTTTACATCTTTGCATCCATCCTGTGTGGATTCTTTACATGCCCTACCCAGTCCCTGCCCCACCTCCCATGCTCAGTGACTGTGTCTGAGGGCAATTCACCTTTTTGGACCATGCTTTCCATAAGGAAGCATCATCAACAAATGCCCTCCCACCTGAGAGGGCATGACCATCCTTCCTTGCTGCTGCTACATCAGCTACTCAAGCTGCAAATCAATCATGTGGTGACTAGGACAAAATTAAGGATTTAACCCTTTATATCACCAGAGTGGATCAAAGAATTAGGGTGTGTTGATTACCCAGAATGCTTTGTTGTATGCAAGTCATTGCCATTTCCTAAACTAATATTTTCTGGGTGTAATCATAGGAATAGAAGTAAAACTAAAACATCAGAAATGTCATAAACTTTATTGTCAAACTATTTGCTGATTCAGAAATTAAACTAACTGGAAATCACAGATGCGTGAGAAGTGTGATAATACACTTTTGCAACAATTTGGTCTCTCTCTATTGCATTCAGAACTTCCTTGAACCACAATCTAGGCTTGCAATGTTAACTATTTTCTTTTAAATACCCTCTTGTGTTGTTCTTCGCACTATATATTTTAGCACTACATGAAGTTGCAAACTCAAAATTGCATATCACCATGTCTTTCACTTCTCTTCCCACATGACTCAGCATTGCATCTCACTCAATGTGAACAACTGGTTTGAGTTTGAATATAAATTCTCATACACTACAACACAGCAAACAGGTCAGAGAGGACAGATTAACAAAGTTGTATGCAGATGATGTGGCATTATAGGTAGACTCTGAACAAGAGATTCAACAAAGGTTAGGGGAATGGAATGCAAAACTGAATGCACATGGGATGAAACTAAGCACAGATAAGACAGTGGCAATGGCAGCAAATTGGCGAAATCAGAAGAAGCTGTGAATAGAGTTAGAAGGGAAGATAGCGGAACAGGTAAACAGCTTCAAATTTCTTGGAGGAGTGGCTCAGGAGAAGGGAAGTCTGAATGAAGAGGCCAAAGCTAGAATCAGGGGGTTGCAGCCAACTGGCATAGAGTCTCAGCTATAGTTTATGACAGAAGAAAACCAAAAAGCTGAAAAGTAAGGTGTACAAGACAGTGGTGTGACCAGTACTATGGTATGCTACAGAAACCTTGGCAGTAAAAGCAGAACAGTTGAAGAAGCTAGAGGTGATGAAATGAAGGGCCTGAGAAGGGTGGTAGGGTGCGCACTGGGGGACAGATGAAGAAATGAGGACATAAGAGGAGAAGCCAAAGTAGCTCCAATTGCAATAAAAAATCAAGGAGAACAGATTACAGTGGTTCAGACACATGTGCAGAAAAGCAGAAGGCAATCTGGTGAAGGAGATTTGGGACAGATAGGAAGAAGGTAAGAGGAAACAAGGACATCCAACAAAAAGGTGGATGGATTGTGTGAAAAAAGCTCTGTGACAGTCAGGCATGACTGTTGAAGAAGGTAGGAGTGTGGCATTGAATCAAGATAGATGGTGACAGTTACCACGATACCCCCACCCCATGTAGAAAATGGGAAAAAATGGGTTGCTGATGATGATTACAATATTGTTTTAATAATCAGTATTTTACCACCAGGACCCCCCCCCCCCCTTCTTTCCCAGACCAGTGGCTAAAACAGACCCCACTGCCTTGCATCATTTAATGAATTCCTCACCAAAACCATTCACTATATCAATCAAAGCAGTGTCTTACAGTTATCTGTCATGGCATCAGTGGCCTGAAATAAACTCCCTCAACCATTTTTACACATCTATAAGACTCTTCACATTGAAGGCTACTCTAAAGAAAGATGTCTTACAAAACTTGCTATGATGATGTTTCACAGCCATTACTTTAATTGACCAATCCACTTGAAACTGCATAATCACTTGAACAGTTTCTGCTCTTCCTACATCATACTTTCTCATGTTTAGAATTAGTATACTTTTACTGCAGATAATTTACAATACACCATTATGTTCCAGGCTGCAATTCCAGTATTGTTGCATCAGAATTTATACCTCATATGTATGCATGTCTTTAAAATGAATTATATTCTGCCAATTTTGACTGCCTATTTTACTATATTGTGTACATGTAATGTTGACATGTTTTATATTTTGAATTTAATTTACTCATTCATTAAATAGATAAATGAACTAATGCATAGATCTTTATTAGCCATAATCTAGGCCACAAGGGCAGGTGAATACAACGCTCATGAGCAGTTTAAAGTGTCTAAATAACCAGAATGTTTTCAGGAGATAGAAAGGACTCACAGTAACTGAACAAACCTCACTGAAATGAGGGTAAAAACATGTAAACTCCAAACAAACAATGACGGGAAGTCAGGATTAAACCCTATTCCTTGGCACTGTAATACAGTCATGTTACCACTGTGAACCTTGCATTACATTTTTTTTTTATTTTGCCCTATCGTATTTGATTACTATAAATTGTAATCTGTTTTATTAAATTTCCAGTATAGCTTTTTCTATTATTTACTTGGCGTGAACCCTTTTCATTATTAGAGTCCCGGGAAGAAAAGCTACAGAAATAAAACTATGTTATCAGTTTAACAGGAGTAATGCTTTGAACTAAGTGAGGTTTACAGTTGATAGTCGAAAAAGTATTTACTTATATATTTACATACATGTTTATGTTCTATGTAAAGAGAGTTAACATTTAAGGTAACAAAGTAACAGATCACAGTATCGGCAGAGTTCACCATGGATTAAATGGCAGATTTTATGATTCTTCTATGAATATTGTGTTGTACAGTTAAATATAGTTTATTTTGTGGAACATAATGGTGGAATAAGACCAGTACAGGTTTATGACTATTTACCAGTAGGTAAAGGGGGAGGAGGAAGAGAGACAGGATCTATGCAAAGACTTGAATGGACTGCTGTGCATCAGCAGTAAGGAAGGGGAAAGATAGGTTAAGGTCAGGATATAAATAACAGGAAGAGCAGTTTTTAGAAGGCTACTGCAGGTCAGGAGTACTTTGATATGGGTGGGAGAGAGAAGACTGGAGAATGTGGCAAGGAGAGAGGAGATTAGTCAGATGGGGCTACCCATGAGATGAGCAGGCACGTTGCCATTTGTCTATGAGATACTGTTTAAGTTGGATTTTAAATTGGACTTTGTTGTCTAGTTGTTTGAGTTGGACCAGTGTGTGATTACAAATTTTAGAAATCTAGAGAGTCTAGAGGGATTTTTCAGAATTTTGTTTACTGTTAGGTTATACTTTATATTAGATTTCAGCTCCCTGGCTGGGAATTAAAGTTGAAGGGTATTTTTTAGGATGGGGCATTTGTTTATAGAGTGGATGAGGTCATGCACAGTGAGTAGTTGGGTATAGGTTAGATATATGGGGGGGGGGGGCTGTAACCAACTTAGTGTTTGTAGAAGGAGAGAGTGGTGTGTTTTATATGAGGTGATAGTGGCAAATTTGGCTATTTTGTTGTAGAAGATATCCAGTTTTGATTTAATGAAGGAATTCAGTTTTGGTAGAATAGGGGAGGCATAGAGAAGGAAGGGAAGTATATATGTAGATGCTAGTGTAGTTCTAGCACTGCCTATAGATAAGATGTGTTTCTAAGTAGCAAGCAAAACTTTTAATTAGTAGTTTTTATGGCATGCAGGGTGTGATGGTTAAATCTGAGTTTGTTGTCAATTATAATGCCAAGGAGTTTAGTTTGAGAGACTGTAGCAATTTCTGTATTATTTGAGGACATTATTTTAAATGAAGTTATTTTATTGTTGTACTGTTTGACTGTAAATAACATTAGTTTGGATTTACTGGGATTCAGAAGTTGGTCAGCATTAGTTAGTCAAGTTTCAGTAGATGAGGAAGCTTTTTGTATGAGTTGCTACAGCTTGTGTAGAGTACAGGCAGAGCAGATTAATTTGGAGACATCTGTATACTGTACTGTGGTGACAAGAGGCTTGGCTGAGTGTAGATTATTGATGAATATGTTAAATAAGATAAGGCCAAGGACAGGACCTTGATGGATGCAAACAGTGGTTGGTTGAAAGATGGGGAAGTGTTTTTGCCATTTAACTGCTTGTTGTCTGTAGGATAGATAGCTTTGGAACCAGGTTAGAGATGAATGGGAGAGGCCAAGAGAGGATAATTCAGAGAGAAGTTTTTGATGAGATACACATTCAAGGCTGTAGAGAGATCTAGAAAGAGCGAGGAGACTAGTTTGCCTTCATTTTTATTTTGGTTGATGAAGTTTATGAAATGAAGGATGGCAGTTACAGTATTATGACGTGGTGGAAAGCCATCCTGGGTTTTTGAGAAGAAGTCATTATGGCTGAAATATGTTGTGAGTTGTATTAGTAATGCATTTATAGAGGATTTTGGATAAGGGAGATAATATAGCAATGGCCTTATAATCAGAGATTTCTGTTGATCTACCATCTTTGTGCAGAGGGATGATAAATCACTTTTTCTAGATTAGTGGGGCATAGTTTTTGGCTATAAAACAGTTTATTAGGATGGAAACAGGATAGGCTATATCATCTGCAGTGAGTTTTACATTAAGTATTCTCATAGTAACTTGTCCATGGCCTGTGTAGTAGCTTATGAATGTTTGCGATGGGAAAGGGATGAAATTTTAAAGTTGGGAGTGGTCTTATTCCAGAGTGGGTAAGGGTGGTGAGGAGGTGGGCTTTTCTTCTAGAAGTGATGGGACTGACTGGATGAAATGCTGATTAAATTGGCAGGCTATGGATTCTGTATTACTGTCAATAGTAGGGAGGGGGTGAGAATGTTTTGCCTGGTTAAGTAGTTTCTTTATTGTTGACCAGAATAGTTTGGGATTCTGAACATTTTTGTGTAAGAGGTTGGTGTAGAAGAATTGTTTATCTAATGTAGTGCATTCTTGGATTTTTTCCTGAGCTGTTTAAAGTTTTAAAAGTTAATCTGCATTCTATTTTTGTACCATTCTTTCCAGGCTTTGTCTCTCTGCAGCATCAACTGGTCAGTGTGTTTAGATAACCATGGGGCAGTGTTAAATTTAACACTTTTCATCAGATGGGAGCCTGATTGTTTAGTATATTTAGGAAGGTTGTGTTGAAGTGAGACATGTCTTCATTTGGTGGTAGAGTTCTTAAGATATGCCAATTGTAGTGAAGTAAAGAGGAGATAAAGGTTTCCGCAATGAAGTTAGCCATATTTCATGTCTGTTTGTAGTTAACTTGCTTAGTTTTATTTGGTTGTTCTGTTATTAAATCTGTTGGGATATGGTTGCCAGTGCAGTCAGGTAGTGATCCATAGGCTGTTAGCTTATTAGTTCTGTCCATGAGAATACAATCAAGTATAAATTCCCTTATTTTGGAATGGTTGAGCCTAGTTGTAGTATTAAAGGAAAATTCCACCTTCACCTACAATTTAATTCAATCCTTACGTTGCTTTTCTCTGAATAATATGGTTCCAATATGGGGTAGTACCTGAAACCTACTTGTACTTAATCAAACTTTAATTTTCTTGCCTTGGAATTAACGGAATGGAACACCCACCTACTTTTTAAGCTTAACTTCTCACATACTTTGCAGAGCAATTTTTATCTGCCTACATGACATAACTAGACACACAGAGAAATCTGCAGTTTACCTGTCAGATACTGCTGACAATCTTATATGGGCAGTTAGTCCTATTAATGTCAGGAGCACTTCAGCTACTATAAAAATGACAGGAGGCTGTGGAATAGCTTTCCACTGTCTTTATTGCAAAGAAGAGGAAAACTTAACACGTCCCTTTCATAGCAAAACAAAACCATTAGATCATTTAGGGGTTTAATGGCAGTCGTCACCTCTTCTGACAATTTTACATAAGCAGCAACACAGTATTAAAATGCTAACCCTTAAGTTAGTTATTTTTAATAGTTTATATATTAAGATAACTTAAATGTAGAATTAAAAATTTCAGTGACATTTAGAGAAAAGTCAGAAAGTACTGTTTCTTATAAAGTATCAACACATCTACTGTGCTGATTCGACCTTCATATCCACAGCAACATAAAAAAATAAACACATCGGGGGGTGGAGCCTCAATGGCTAACTGAAAACAGCAATATTTTAGAGCTCCATATAACTAGTTAAATAAAACAGGAAAAAATATTCTTTTTTTTTCTTCAAAGTATAAAATCTTATAGATAAAGGACTAAATTACATAATTAGAAACTTTGGTGAAGTTTTACAAATAATTTCCTGTCAAAAATCTTGGAGATATATTCACTTGTTAAAATGAGCAACTCAAAGAATTCTCACCAGGATGCTGCCTTAAAGAAGGAACTACAACAGATGGCATCTACCCTGCAGGAGTTGTCTTTGAAGATGGATGATTTTAAAGAGAACCTAGAAAATCTTAAAACAAGCAGTCAAAAACAGGCTGACACCCTCAAGGAAATGCTAAAACAATACCAGACAAGGATACCAGGAATAGAAGTTTCTCTAAATGACTTAGAATGCAGACTTAAGGAAGTGGAAACTCAGAAAGAACTGCTTCTTAAACAAAAGACTTGGTTGGTTAATAAAGTAGATGACTTGGAAAATAGGGAGAGGAGGAATAACATCAGGATTTTCAGATTACCTGAAAACAGAGAAGGTGAGGATATTATTTCCTTTTTATCAAGCTGAATCCCTGACTTTTTAAATTTAAAAGTAAGACTTTCCTTTGGCATTGAGAGGGTACACAGAACTCTTGTGAAACCTGCCACTAACTCAAACTCTCCTACTAGGTCAATAATTATCAAATTTATTTCATACTTGGACAAGGAACTGATTTTATGATCTGCTTGGAGGAAGGTACCTCTAAAATATAAACAGATCCTGATAAGATTTGATAATGACTATTCATCTAGAATAATGAAACAAAGGAAAAAAGTGTGGCCAATGATAAAGTTTCTGAAACAAAATAATATCAAGGCACAACTTGCATATTCATCTAAGATAAAAATACTGTATGCCAATGAGATGAGGACTTTTATTGACTTAGAGAAAGCCTCTTCATTTATTAAAACTAATAATGTGATTACTTTACCAGAAGATATGGATTGGATGTCACCTTCTCTCAAGAGAACAAAAGAAACAAATGTCTGGACAGCTGTCAAAAAGAAGAAGCAAAAGACTGATACTGTTGCAGCCATATCTCTCAAAGCATCTACTATGATATGAATTGTTTTAACATTACTTTAAAGGACCAATTTTACTGCTTGAAATTTTAAAACAAAGGTAACTTACTACTGGAATATTTATCTATATTTTTTAAAAATAGATGACACATGAGAGTTTTCACATTACCTCAGGTATATAAAACTGGGTACTTTTCTTTCACAGAAGGAGGGTTATATAGCACATAAAATATTTATACTGTAAATCAACATACATAGTATATTTTCTTTCTCTCTCTTCTCTCTTTTATCATTATTTATTTTAACTGCATCTTGTCCCCCTTTCTAAATTTTCTCCTATTTACTATACTAATATAGTCTGTATATATTTAATAACTCGCTATCTATACATAGATAAATAATAGTCTAAAATAATCTAATTTTAAGGTAGACTAATTGGAATATTGAACTTAATTAATTGTTATTACAATATTTTTTAGATTAATGATAGTCACTGTTATGCTTATTGGGATTGGGGACATGTCCGTGGTTAACTCTGAAATGTTCCATTCATGTACATATGTCCTTTGAATTATTTCCTTTTAGTATTAACAAATATATTTAAAAAGGAGGGAAAATGTGCTGTTGGTTAAGAGAAGTGAAGCTTTCTTCACATTCTATTTGCATTGCCATAGCAACAGTAAACAACTGCTGCAGTTTCTATGGACGCTGTGAACCTGCAAAGTGCATTTAGCCTCACAGATTACAAATAATAAGAAAAAGTAATATTTAGTTATTAAAATGAAAAACAACTAGGTAAAATAAATACATAACAGGACTATTTGTGAATATTTTATGATTTATCCTCATAGGATTACAAATTCCTGGAAACACAACTGAAATGTTCCCAAACTACATGTGCACTTAAATGTAGCTGCTTGATTAAAAAGTATTACTCAGTTTAACATGCTGATTTTACAAGTTGTCTGCACTGTAAAAGTTATATTTTATATGTTACTTGAAATTGTCTCTAGTGCACATTAAAAGATACATATTACTTTTTGCAACATGTTATCTTTGCAGTTACCTCATACTCTATACAAACTCACTTGGTAACTAATAGCTATTCATTTAAAATATCAGTTTAAATATGAAATGTGCCCTTGAAATGTTATTGACATTTTGACAAAATATAATTTGAACTGTAAAATGAATATTTTAATTGAATTATTTTTGCAACATGCTATGTTTGCACTAACCATACATTCTAAACTAACTCAATTGGCAACTGGCAAGTTATTTATTTGAAACATCAGTCTAAATATTAATTGTGCCCTTGAAATATTGTTGCTGTTTTGATAAAACAAAACCTGAATTGAAAAAGGAATGATTTGAAGAAGTTAAGTATTGCACAAAATTTGAAGATAGCTACTGACACTACAATATAAGTAGAAATGTATACATGCAAGGAAAAATTGAAATGATTTATACTTTTAGTTAAAATAGCTTATTGTTAGCTTTTTGCTTTATCAGAAAATTTAAAGAGCTAGGAAATTATTTCTAATTTGTCTTTATAATGTTTACTAAAGGGATGTTAGTCATTGACTTGTTTAATGGATTGTGAGTCATGTACAAGACAGACTACTGAATATTATTTCTGTTTATCTATGTTTGCTGAATTTATTTTATTAGTGCTGATTTAAAACAAGGGAAAGAAAGTGAAGGGAAATCTATGTTTTTGGTCAAGGGAGGAGAGGCTTAAGAGTATTCTAACTGCCCTGAGAACTCTCTAAGATGCTCTAAATACTATTTCATTAATACTTACCTAAGGTAAGTCTTGATTACCATATAGGTACCTTCACATTCATTCTAGACCTGATGTGATTACCCATTCTGGAAGCGGGAGGTCCCCTATGCAGGATGGGAATTGTCAGGGTGATCATAGTTCATTCTTAGACTCTGCTTTGTAAATCTATAAATATGTAAAAGCACTGCACACTAGAATGTAGGGTGCCTCTACTACGAGTCAGGATACCACTGATTAGCCATGTATTTTCATAAGTGTAAGTTGAAGTTGATGAGCTGAAGAGTGGGAAAGTAAAGGAAGACAATACACCTACAGTCAATTCATATTTCATTGGTAATCACTCATTGTCTCCTGCAGAGTCCTTTTAGTCAAATTATTTTAGTAATAATCTATTTGTTGTTGGCTTATTTAGTGTATGCTCCTCTGTTACATTTAATTTATCCAAAATGACATATCTGACATGTTTGGGATCTCTTAAGGGTAACTAAATATTAGATATTTTCTAAGTCAACATAATAATTGTTTACACTACTAACATTCCATCCTGATATATAAAATACTATAGAACAATAATAGAATAATAAAGAATTTCATATCTCTTTTAAGAAAGTTCTCCATATAATAATTTAACATATGCAGCTCAGTTGATATTGTTGGTTAAAGGTATGAGTGATAATCCAGTAGATCTATCTTTATCTATTGGATTAGGAATGACTTTCATTCCATGTTTCATGGGAAATTCATATTTACTTGTATTTGTTACTTTAGAATTAATGTTTTATAAAAGTGCTTTTTAAAAGCCTGACCAGAATTTTACCTTACTTGTATTTAAAGAAGAAATAACATTAAATTACACTCCCAAGTTTACACACATAAAAATAACATTCCATGTTATCAGAGAATATGGTATAACTACTATAATCAAAATAATAAAAAAAAGAAGAAAAAAGTTTCTTCCAACAATAGCTTGAAATGGATTTAACATTCTTATCATTAAATACCAATGGCTTAAATAATGCAAATAAAAGATCAAATTTACTAAGATATTTAAATCTAAATAAGGCACAAATAGTATTTTTGCAGGAAACACATTTTAAGACTAATGATAGCTTTATTTGGAACCTTAAGGACTATACAGTCTTAGCTCAATCCTCCTATAGAACAAAGACAAAAGGAGTATCAATTCTCTGGAAGAAAAACATAATCACTCCAAAAGTTATTTATAGATATGAAGACAAAGAAGGTCTACTTGCATTTGTTATAATTAAATTTAATAACAGAATATGGACCTTAGCTAATCTATATTGGTTCCCAAGTATTAGAGCAGGAATGGTTAAAAAATGCCTAGATTTTATTTCCAACAATTATAAAAAAAATCTTTTACTGGGAGGAGACTTTAATTGTACCTTAGCAGCTTCTGAAACCACCAAGAAGTATTTTCGCATAATAACTATTTCAAAATCCTTAAAAAGATGGCTTGATTAATTTCATTTAATAAACACTTTTAAAGTAAAAGATGATAAATCCTTATTATTTTCCCATAAAGACCATAGATGTGGAACACAAACCAGAATAGACAAATTATTTGCAGTTCAAGATTGACAAACAAAAATCCACGACTTCTCAATAGTTCCATGCCCCTTCTTAGATCATGACTCTCTGATAATGAAGCTCAAATAGAGTTTAAACCTTTAATCCTCTCAACTAGAATTCCATCATATATCACGAAAATTAAAGAATTCAGACCCTGGATGTTGTCAGAACTACAAATATTTCTTGAAATTAATAATACAACAGCAATTAGTAGAATCATGGTTTGGGACTCATTAAAAGCGTATTTTTTTGGTAAGACCCTTAGCTGGTACAAAAACAAAGTTAGAGAGTGGGAATCTGAATCATTAGACTTTCAAACCAGACTCTTGACAGCAAAATCTAAAAAAAAAAAAATCAGAATTGTCCAGAAGTCAAAAAAGAAATAGAGGAATTAAATAAAAAATATAATGAAATTCTAATACACAAAACTTGTCTAGCCTTGGAAAAATTAAAAATAAACTCATTAGCCACCTCCCCCAGATATCGACATAGCTTATCTACAAGAATTAAAATACAATCTAAAGCAAATAACATTAGCAGTATATATCATGAAAAGAAAGGTTAAAAAGTATCAGATACAGGAGATATCATTGAAGCATTTAAGTTCCATTATATGGAACACTTCAAAAAAGAAGATTTAGATACCAATCAAATAAACTTAGATGCAGACCTTATCATTATAAAAAAAATTCCTGAAAACTTAAAACTAGACCTACAAAAACCTATATCCTACAAAGAAATTGTTAACAAGATAAAATAAAGTACATCTAACAAAGCTCCAGGGATAGATGGTATAATTACGGAAATTTACAAACTCTTCACTTCAACAGTAATCTCCTTTTTTCATAAAACTTTGCTAGAAGTCCATTCAGAAGCAAAAATGCCACCCTCATGGAAATATTCTCTCATAGCACCAATTTTAAAAGATAATAAACCATCAGACCCTTGCACCTCATTACTGAATAATGATTACAAAATATTTATGTCAATCCTAGCTAACAGAATGAAAATCCCACTTTCAAAGACAATTAATAATGATCAAACTAGATTTTTATATAACAGGCATACACATGATAATATTAAAAGGATACTTACTCTTATAGATTATGTGAATAAAGAAGATAGAAAAACACTTGTAATCAAATTAGACATAGAAAAAGCCTTTGATCCCCTCAACTGGGAATATCTATTTAAAATGTTAGCATTATTTGAATTTCCTCCTCCCTTCATCTTATTACTAAAAAACATATATATTAATAACTTAGCCAACATTGATTTAGGTCCTTTCACCTCGGAATCTATCCATATAACGAAAGGTACTAAACAAGGATACCCCCTTTCTCTTATTTTATTTGCTTTGGCTATAGAAATGCTTGCAGAAATAATACACAATAATCCAAGAATAAAAGGAATAGAAGTCTATGACCAGTATATATCTAAAATAATGCTTTTTGCTGATGATATTTTATTAACCCTATCAAACTCCAGAGGGTCGTTAGGAGAGCTAGAAGAAGTAACGGAGAAATTTTATAAGATTTCAGGTCTACACTTTAATAGATCAAAATCAAAATTTCTATTTTTAAATAAGAAAAAAGAACTACAAGTTACAGATAAAACCATCACAGGAAAACAAGAACTTATGCTAAATTATTTAGGAATAGTGTTATGCAAAAATATAAATGACACAATATTAATAAATTATAAAAACATTATTGAAACAATAAAAATATATATAGAAAAGTGGAAAAAAATTATATTAACTTTTGAAGACAGACTGCAATTAATAAAAATGTTCTTATTGCCAAAAATACTATATGTAGCATTAGCAATACAGTTAATTCCTGAAAGACGCATTCTTAATGAAATAAACTCATGTTTAATAATATTTTTATGGTATCCCAAAAAGAATAAAGTAGCTCTAACTCATCACATTAGACCCTGTAAACAAGGTGGGTTGAACTTCCCAGAAATATATATATATACAAAAGCATCTGTGCTTAAAACTACAATAGACTGGATAAACCCAAATTATTTTGCCAACTGGAAAGAATTAACAACAGCTATATTAACAAATGAACTTAATCTATTAATTTTTTTTAAATAGTAGAAAAATCAAACAAACCCTGGTACATACTATGCATAAGTATACAATATAATATAACACAACCTTCTAAAACAACACTGATTAATCATTACATCAATTCCTTTAGGAAACTTATCAATGCAAACATAGATCTAAAACTTTGGTTTGACCTTTTAACCCCATTTACCATTACTAAGAACTTTCCTCACAAAATATATGGGGAAACAATAACCTCCTGGGAACAAAATGGATTCTTATGCTGGTTTCATTGTGTAGATACATTAAATGTTTTAGATATACATATGATAAAAACTGCTTACAATATTCCAACACAGGACTGGTTAACCTTACAAAGCATTTTGATGTACACTCAAGATTTATGCAGATTAACTAATAATTCCTAATTTAAAGATATTCCAAATCTAATAATTTTTATATGAATTTATATATAATACTTGTGAAAAGAAAAATTCCATTTCAAATCTATATAAAGAGTTGATAACATATAAAACAATCCCCAAACCATCATACTAGCAGTTCTTAACAAAAGGTCAGTCATTGCAATTAATAGAAGAAATTAAAACTAACATCTTACTATCAGTTAATAACACCTCTAACACACAGTACTGGAAAATATTTAACTGGAAATACTTACATAGAGCATTTTAACAACAGATAGAATTAAAAAGATCAGTACTACTACAAATGTTTTTTTGCTGGAGATGTGAAAAGTCAAATAAAGCAGACTGGATTCATATTTTTTATGAATGTAATAAAATTAAATCATATTGGAATGGAATCTATAATTTTTACAAGCTTTCTTTAATTAATCCTTTTCCTTAACTAAAGTATTGATTATACTAAATGTAAATGAAGGTCCCTACCTGAATAAGACAGATATGTATTTGTTATGGACAATACTTGCTATATCTAGGAAATGCATAACCAGAAGGTGGAATTCAAATACACCCCTGACCTTGGAAGAATTCTACACTTTACTGAAGACAACTGCATTGATGGAAATAAAAATCAAAGAACTACGAATGTATCCCAGGCCATTGGTAAATAATCCTTGGAAGAAAATTATATCTTTGTTGGACACTCTGTAATAATCAATATTGTATCTCTGATAACTGATTTGTTAATTCTATATTTAATAACATACAGTGTATATAATTTAAAGTCAGGCTTTTGTAAATATTGTATATAGTTGTTTAAAATGATATTTAAAAATATTATGTAAATGTTATTTTAATTGAAAATAAAAAAATATTTGAGGAAAAAAAAAACACATCAAAAACTAGGTATCCTTTATAGGCACAACTGTTTCCTTAACATCACTGCACAAATGGCTCTAGGCTCATTCTTTCTGCTTCCATCTCTATTATATGACAACCCCATCATTACCAATATCCAGTCCTCCCTGAAATCTAAACTTGACTCATGGTATAATAAGGTTGCTAAATTTGTAACAAATGCTAACTTCTCAGCCCAACGCTGTTATTTCTATGTCAACTAAACTGGCTCAAACTTCTACACTACCTCACTTATCTAGAATTAACTTCTGCACATACATTTATTTATAAACCAGCAAACTGCCCTTTTCTCTTTTCCTTACTGATTATGTGCCATCCTAAGTGACCTCTTATTTCTGAAAACAAACTGTTGCTGTAAGTTGAAAAAACAAATCTTTCAGGTTGCCAAATGCTGCACTCTTTTACTGTCTCAAAACTATGGAATAACCTCCCACCTTCAATCAGAACAATCAGCAATCCTGATTTCTTTAAGAAGTCCCTCAGACAACGGATCCCTATCAGATGATAGAAAGTTCATTTGACTGAAACTCATTTGACTGAGACCATAAGACTTATATTTCAAAATACTGAAAATAGCACATGATAAAAACCCATATACTGAAATCTTACAATGCTAAATTGTAACATACTGAATTGTAAAGTGGACAATATAAAACCAGAATAGGTGAGGGGCTTTGCCTCTTGGGTGGTTGCCCAGGTTAGTAATAACCAGGTCAAGAATGTTGCTACCTCTAGTGGGGGTAAGAACAAGTTTGTCCAGGGTATTGGAATTAATGTATTCCAAGAAATGTTGGGCAAGTGTATTGGTACAGGAGTAGTTTTCCCAGTTAATGGAGGGGTAGTTGAAGTCACCCAGTATGAGAGTGTTAGATTGGACCCTAATATTCTCCAGGGTGCTTAGGAACATAGAGTGTGAGTCCTGGGACATGGTTAAGGACCTATAACAGGCTACAACCTGAATTGCTGTCTTGCCCAATGTTAGCTGCACCTGAAGTATCTCTGATATGCTATGTTGGGCTACCAGTCTGGAGGTGTGTGCATCTTTTATGAATATGGAAACACCATGGCCTTTGGAGCTTCGGTCCAAGTTCTAGGCCCAAAAAGTGTGGAATGAGATATAGCCTGGTAGTGCAGGGGTTCTTTCTACTGCCTTGAACCAGGACTCTGTTACAGCACAAATGTTCATGTTCTCCGTTTTAAGGAGTGCTTTGAGTGAGTGCATTTCAAGAATTAGACTTCTAATGTTGATCAGCATGACCCTCAGCTTGCATTTGTTTGTAGCTGTTACAGTGGTAATTTGGTCTTTGTAACACCGCCTAAAAAAGGCACTATAGGGTTGGCAAGAGCCTTGGCCAGTATCTGGAAGCCCAGGGGTGGCAGATGCAGGCCAGCTCTGGCAAAGCATCGAGGTCTGTCAATCATGTCATCCCAGGCAGAGAGATACTGGATCCCCTTAGAATGACAGCAGAAACTTAGCCAATTGTTGAAATCAATCATTTTCTGCTTGTAGTGTGATATTATTCTGGGTGATGGTAGGATATTGCTCAGGGCTAGAATCATACCCACCTGGGCTACATAATATGAGAGCTCCCCCCATGTCTCTTTTCATGTAGTCAAGGGAGGTACTTCTCAGGTCATTCACACCCACATGTACAATGACAGAGTCATATTTGTACCTTTTGTTGAGGGACCTGAGTGTGTGCATTATGTGGTAGATCCTGGCACCTGACAGGCAGCTGACTGTTACTTTCTCCTTATTCAACCTAGTGAGTGAGACATCAGTGTGCCTCACTATCGAGTCACCTATGACTAGTGTGCTGGTTATGCTGTTTTGCATTAGGGGCTTTGATTGAGTGGCACACTATTTAGGAGAGTTATGTGTCTCATGATTAGTGTTGTGTTGTGATGGTCGAATGCATTTCTGCCTTGGAGGTCTCTGCTGTTTGGTAGATTTTTATCGAGAGCCTCTGTGGTTTGTTTTTTTTATGTGAAGGCAGTGCTGGTGTGTGTTCTGGAGGGCTGTATGTTGCATGTGGTGTGGTGCAAGTGCTGATCTTCTCCTCTTGACCAGGTATTCCGGTCTTGGCTGGAGTATGCTCGACTTCCAATTTGGATATATAAGAGTGCATCTCTCACCACTCTGAGTGTTGGGAGGTAAGAGGAGAGGGTTGTTGATGTACATGAGGCAGTTGCTACATTGCCTCAGGATACCCAAGTTCACCAGTTTAATAGGAGAAAGCACAGGGAACTGACCTTTAGACATGCCTGGAGGGATGGGCATTAATTATAAGTACTGGGGCTGTTTGCTTGTAGAATGTTTAGTGCTGGTAGGACTTTTGTGTGCTACAATAATTGCTACAAGAAGTCTGGTATCGTAAAGTGCTAGACTAATACGGTAGTAAAAGTGCAGGAGAGGAGAGAACTAGCAGATCTAAGGGAAAAATTGAAGAACAGACTTTGGCACCTCTCAGAAGCTTACAAACAGTCCTGGATAAAGCAAATCTGTATCTGGACTAGACTAGTTACAGCAAAGGTGGGAAACAAGTGCAAATATGGGCTTTTTTTTTTACAGAAAAGCAGCTAAAACAGCACTAAAAACAATTCAAGTGCAGTGAAAGCTAGCATGCATGTGTAGTGATATTAAAGCAAATACAGTTTAAATAAATGCAATTTATTCAAACTGTATTCATAACTGAATTCAATTATTGTTTTATTCAACTCTGAACAGTTAAAAAGTGCCAAAAAATATACTTATCAACTGAGTAGTGCACTCAGTCAGAACATAAGGAGATTCTAGCAAAGTTTTTTTTGTTTTTTTAAGCAAAGTGGAAAGGGAAAAAGGAGAAACAGAAGATAATTCAAGCTTAAGGACCTAAGTGGGTTGGCCTTCTCAAATGTTCTCTCTGTATTAGGTAGAATGAGCTAATGACACTAGACTGGGATAGAACTGGGATACAGCTGAACAGATGGGACTGGTAGGAGTGTCTGAAATCAAAATATGATCTCACTGTACTCATTTGAGTGAGCAAATGAGATGGACTCAGGAGGAGTGCTCAAACACAAATGTATAGGAGGGGTGGGCAATTCCAAACTCACCAAGATAAATACCACAAGAACAGGGAGAGAGAGAGTGGGAACCTAACAGCAGAGAGACAGAGAGACCACAATATACAACGAAACAAATAAATAAACAGAAAAATAAAATGCAGTACTATCTTTAACACAATATTCAATCAAACAAATAAATAAACAGAAAAATAAAATGCAGTACTATCTTTAACATTGCAAGTTTGTACTTATCTCAGCTTGTAATACAACTGATGTACGTATTTAGCAGCCAGCAAAACAGCTCAGATATTTAGCAAAAATAAATTCACAGATAAGTGACTAACACTTATAAGCACAGAGAAACCCTCTAGGCTAAGAGTTCAACACTGAATACCAATGAAGTGAAAATGATAACCCCCAATTACTGCAGAGAGACCGAGAGACCATAATATTCAGTGAAACAAATAAACAGAAAAATAAAATGCAGTACTATCTTTAACACTGCAAGTTTGTACTTATCTCAGCTTGTAATACAGTTGATATAGGTATTTAGCAGCCAGCAAAACAGCTCAGATATTTAGCAGAACTATATTCACAGATAAGTGACTAACACTTATAAGCACAGAGAAACCCTCTAGGCTAAGAGTTCAACACTGAATATCAATGAAGTGAAAATGATAACCCCTAATTACTGTAGAGAGACAGAAAGACCACAATATTCACTGAAACAAATAAACAGAAAAATAAAATGCAGTACTATCTTTAACACAATATTAAATGAAACAAATAAACAGAAAGATGAAATGCAGTACTATCTTTAACATTGCAAGTTTGTACTTATCTCAGCTTGTAATACAGTTGAAGTAGGTAATTAACAGCCAGCAAAACAGCTCAGATATTTAGCAGAAATAAATTCACAGATAAGTGACTAACACATAAGCACAGAGCAACCCTTTAGGCTAAAAGTTCAACACCAAATATCAATAAGAGAAGACAATAACCCCCAATTACTGCACAGAGACAGAGAGACCACAATATTCAGTGAAACAAATAAATAAACATAAAAATAAAATGCAGCACTATTTTTAACACCATATTCAATTATACAAATAAATAAGGAGAAAAATAAAATGCAGTACTATCTTTAACACTGCAGGTTTGTACTTATCTCAGCTTGTAATACACTTGATGTAGGTATATAGCAGCCAGCAAAACAAATCAGATATTCAGCAGAATCACATTGAAAAGATCTTCTCCTGTTTTCAGTTATACTTGTTGTGGATGATGCTGCTTAGGGCAAATGTACTGATGATCTAGTGATAAGCATATGATATCAACTCCTGTCTTAACACTTTACTGCCAAGACAGCTTGTATTTATAAGATCTAATTTAATGTGATCTAATGATTTGCATGTGGCATCTTATCACTGAATCTATAGCTTGCTAGATAATTAATAAATTGTTGCTAGCTTTGCCGGTTCCCACAACCATTCCAGTTATAATTGTCTTGCCTGAATACTGACCTTGATTAATATCTGTGTTAAAAGTCTATATTAACTATTTCTGGACTATATTGAAATTTTAGGTTCGTATTAAATGATTGAAGACGCATTCTTTCGAATGCATCTTGATCAAACTTGAAAGCATGAAAAGGCAAAATACGAAATGGCATATAATAAAATTCTTTCCCGGGGAAAGAAATTGCTTAGCCGCTTCCGTTACTTTGCCATTTTCATCACTGTAGTGCAATCTCAGAGTTGGTATATTTAAGCAGAGGGGTGTGTGGGGGTGAAGCCCCCCACTTTATGTAATGTTTTATAATTTTTTTTTTGTTTTTTTGTAGAACAGTGATTTTTTTTCCCCTTGGGAAAAAATCGCTGTTCTAAGCATTCAAGATTATAAGCTTTCACTTACATGGGTTTGATAAATCATCGTTCACTTTTTTAAGCATTCGATGATTTAACATAGACCCAGAATTTCATAGTAAGGCCCAACTTGAATTAATAACTACAGAAGTACAGTGAATGCTTAAAACTTTGATACATTGAAATATGCATAATATTGAATTTTTCATAGCAAGGTCCTGCTAGAATTGAGAACTGAAACACACATAATACTGTATTTTTCATAGTATGGCACAGCTAGAATTGAGAATTGCACAAGTGCTATTAATGCTTAAATATTGATGAATTGAAAATATACATAAATTAGCTTATGATAATTGATTTACACAGGTTGTATTCTGAGAGTTGAGCTTATTTTTATGCTTGCTCATTGCAATGAACTGTATTGCCTGAGTCCACTGCAGCTATAAGTGTAATTTAATGATCTTGTTGCAAGAGTGGTAGTTCTACTTGTTGCACTCTAGATAGCTTTACATTGTTAACTTTCCATCAGTCTTGTAATAGTATTGCTAGCCTGTCTTCACAGTCTGGAACTCACCTCACTGGTATCTGAATACACTTGCCAATGGTCCATTTCAGCCGAGTGATTGGGTGGCTCTGCCTGAATGGTTGATTCTACTCATAAAAATAGCTAAACAATACAAACTCTGTCTAACACTACCTACTCTCTTCTCCTTTTTCTACTATGACTCCTATTTAAACATTTCTCTCTGCTGAAAAGATTCTCACTCTTGTCCAATGAATCTGCTTCTCAACTCTGTTGAGTTTGTTTTATGCTATGATTAGCTGTCAGCTACATCCAGCAAAAGACAGTAGGTAAATAGCAGGCTTTAAGTGATTCTTTTGTAGTTCTAAAGGAATTGGCAGATTGTCCCTCATACTCTCATCCTGTGATGTGAAAACGCTTGCTGCAGGAAATGATCCTTGTTGTAGAATGTTCAGGTGACAGCAACTACTGGAAAGGACTCCAAAGTAAGTCTGTCTGCTATTCCTCGATGCCTTCAGTGGGAAGTTTTTTTTTCCCTCATGAATAATGCAGTATTAAAAAGTGTTTTACTAGGTCCTTAATTATTTCTGTCACCTTCACCCTTTTTTTCTGTTTGTATTTACTTATTTATTTACACTTTGTTACCTAAGCTACAATGGCAAAGATAATAACAAGTAATGCATGCTTTTAGCAATATACAATATACAATATCTATATATATATATATATATATATATATATATATATATGTATATATGTGCTGCCATAAAGACATTTGATAAACATTGCTTGTACAATAAATAGCCATGATATGATATTAAAATACATTTACTAGAGTGGGTACATTAATAAAGCTTAACTATACAATATTGATTTTATTATAAATAACAAATTGCATACATGCATATTGCACAACGGCGCTGTGAGTTGTTGCTGTTCTCTAACTGACTAGAAATCAGCAAGTGAATATTTTGTGGCTTCCCAAAAGAAAAGGGGGTAATTATATTTGCATCACATTTGTTTTCATAAGATAGTATGAAAACATACTAACGCTATACATTTTGGAATGGAACAACAGTTACAGTGGAACCTAATAATTAGTATATGATTGTGTTAGCCCATGTCTTGATTACACTTGCATTTACTTTCTTTGAATAGATTGCATCTGAGCAGTTTCTTGAAACTCTGCTAGTATATTATTGATATTTTCTGGGAAATTGTTACAAACAGCTGGAACTATTTCTAAAAAAGCTGTTTTAACACATATCAAGAGTGAATGGGGGCATAAATAACTGAATAACATAATTATTTCTAAGAGTCCAGGACCCCAATAGTTGACTTCTCCCTGGTTAGATCTGACCACAAACTATTCACCTTGGAAATCCACCCCCCCACCCCACACACACACACAAAGGTAACCACCATGAAAAATTTCTCCAAAGCTAACTTTGGACTCCTAATGCAAATGGAGAATAGTTGCATAACCACCAAAACATACACCAATGCACTGTACGAACACATACACAAATGCATGGATCTTGCCATACCAAATAGAACCAAGATGCTCTCCTCCAAAAAAAGGAAGCCAATCTGGTAGTCCCCTGCCATAAACAAACTTTACAGCAGAAGGAGGAAACTGATGAAGAATAAGGTGAAGTCCCAAGACTGAAAAAACTCCCTTATCATCCTCAACAAAAAGCTGAGATTCCTCATCAAATCCTCTAAAGCTAGCTATGAAAACAGAATTGCAGCAGATACTAAAGACAACCACAAGGCCTTCTATAGTTATGTAAGGAATCGCCACGGCAATACCCAGATTTGCTCTGAGCTACTGCACAATGGTACCTCCTATAACAAGCCAACAGATATTGCCAATATACTGGCTGACAGATTCAGTGCCAACTTTACCCCTCCCCCTCCCAATGGACCAATCACAATACCAGTAGATTGCTAGGCACTTGTATTACTGCTGCACAGGTTAAAACAGCACTGTCCAAGACCGAGAATACAACTTATATGGGACCTGACAATATCCCTGGCTGTGTTCTACATGAACTACAGAGTGAATTGGCACCTCATCTGTGTGCTCTGTACAATCACAGCCTGACTTAGGCTTTGTCCCTACTGAATGGTGCACTTCTATAGTCATCCCTCTCCACAAAGGAAGAGCGACTACAGACCCTGAGAACTATTGCCCCATTAGCCTGACAAGTCTGATATGCAAAGCTATGGAGTGCATCATCATGGACCCAATAAACAAGGATATAGGGAATCTCCAAACTCTGGATCCCACACAGTTTGGTTTTGTGAAGGGTAGCTCATGCTTGCTCAACTTGGTCAACTTCTTTGAGTCAGTCATCAGAGCTGTGGATGAAGGCAAGTTGGTTCATACAGCCAACCTTGATCTGGCCCATGCCTTAGATACCATTCCCCACTCAGGAATCATAAAAAAATTCACTAAGCTAAGCATCAACCCCTATATCACTAGGTGGCTTGCAAACTGGCACACAGTGTGAAAGTAGCTGACTCCAAGTCAGACTGTCTACCAGTCACGAGTGGAGTCCCACAAGGATTGGTCCTGGGTCCTCTCCTGTTTGGTATCTACTTCTCAGAAGTCCTGGCCAACACGAAGGGATTCTGGCTGACAAAGTTTGCAGATGATTCCAAGTTGGGAGCCATTATCAACTCCCCAAGTGATGTTGACATCCTACATAAAGGCCTCACTGAGACCAAGACTGGTGTCAAAACCATGGCCTTAAGCTCAATTCCAAAAAATGTGTTGTCACCCCCTTTGGGAAAAACCCAGTTCCCATGAATTACCACATCAACGGTATCCACTGAAAACAGAAGGTGTTATAAGAGATCTGGGAACACAGGTTGACAGCAACCTCTCTTTTGACCACCACATTGTCACTGTGGTCAGAAAGTCCTTCTATGTGGCACATCTCATTACTAAGGGTTTTGCATCCAGGAAGAAAGAGGTCATTGTCTCCCTCTACTCTTCCCTCATTAGGCCAGTCATTGAGTACAATGCCCCATTTGACATGTACCTCACTAGACACCTGCAACAACTGGAGAGGCTGCAAAAGTACCTCACAAAGAGGATCCTAGGCCTGAAACACTTGTCCTATACGGACCGTCTCAAAAAACTCCCAACTATTCTCTGTCTCATATAGCCTGTTTAGAAGGGATCTCTGCTTGACTTACAAAGCCATGTTTGATCCAGCTCTATTAGAAATGCTACATCTAAAGAAATCCCAATCCCTCCGCACCACATAGACCAGAGACCTCAACCTCATTACCACAATCAACAGAACATGCTGGAGGGACAGGTTCATAACACAGAGACTGCCCATACTATGGAATAGACTTCCCATACATGTCAAACAGAGCACCTTACTGGCCCTCTTCAAGAGAAATCTCGATGAGTGAATGAGAAATAGAAAATTCACCTCGGGGATCACTCCAGTGGCTCTACTCGACAGAGGAACTGGGAACTAAGGTGGGGTGGCATGATGCCAGGGTAATCCTATGCGCTAGGCTTGTAAAGGCTCCAGGGCCATTAGCCTAGTACACACCTATGAATCTATGAACCTATATGGCTATCTTGATTAAAACAGACAAAATATATAATAAATTGCAATACAATAAGTGCTAGTAGAGACAGGACCATGTGTAGGCCTAATTCACTGGAGTGAATTCAAAAAATGATACTTCCACATCCAGAGATATTTCTGTATTGAGTAAAGGCTTCAGGGTAGATATTCAGGTAGTGCAGTATAGCAGTGATGAGGACAGTCAAACAGCATTTCTGTCCACACTCAGGTAGATATCACCAGAAGCTATCAGTAGAACCTGCTTAACAAAGACAGAGGTAGTGGTTGATTTTGTGTTTCTCTGTTTTGTTTATAGTTTTCTTTTTGTTAAAAGTAGCTGAGGAGGAGATATATTCATTGTTACTCAGTGTGAAATGGCTCAGTTTCTTGGAGTTGAAAGTAGACTGATTATAGCCTTATTTAACTATGTAGTTATTAGTTTGCCTTTTAAATTTTCATGTAGGTAAATGTATTATTAGATTTATTCTGTGGGGCTGCCACTGTCACTATACCTACTGTACTTGCTTCCATTTTATTGGTAATTATCTAGGGTTTCTTACATTAAAAGGCAAAGTTTGCATGGGTAATGGAGATGCTTAGGGGTATGGGGTAGTGGAAGCACTAGCAGTGTACACATCTGACTGCAGAGAGACAAGTTAGCAGAATTTACTTACTTGCTGTTGTTTATTACATTAACAAAATTAGTTGTTATACTCTCTTCAGCCATTGGGACTTTTTTTATGAGAAAGAGGCTTGGCTTGGCTCAGAGCACATAGTAGAGAAGCAGATTCATGGACAGGAGTGAGGATGTTTTCAGCGGAGACAGATGCTTCACAAATAATAGATACTACTGTGGATATTACATTAACAAGGTTAGTGGTTGTCCTCTCTTCAACCATTGGGACTTTGGTTCTTCATAAGAGTCTTGGCCTAGCTCAAAGCATAGAGTACAGAAGAAGAATCAATGGACAGGAGTGAGGGTGTTTACCCTTTTCTAAAGGTCTTTGATGAAAATAGGCTTTACCCCAATGAAACTTTACTAGTCATCCAAAAGGAATAAATACATAAAACAGATAAACAAACATAATATAAGAAAAAAAAATGTCTTTGAAACATTTATATTATTGCATCACCATTACCCAACTTATCCACACCCCCACCAGGGGCAATAATATCCTAGATCTAGTCATTGCCAATATGAGTGACCGGTGTTCCATACCTGATGTCAATGCCTCATTGGTCCAATCCAACCATAAGCTAATTACCCTAGATATCCACATCCTGCCTCCACCCCCCATTAAGGAAACCATAATAAAAAATTTCTCCAAAGCCAACTTCTTGCTTCTTAAGACAGAAGTGGTGAACTTCATGACATCCATGCAGTTGGACAGTACAGTTACGACTACTGAATCCTACACAACAGCACTTTATAAGCAATTACATGAGTGCATGGATCATGCTATCCCAAACAGAACCAAGACACTATCCTCCAAAAAAAGGAAGCCAATCTGGTGGTCCCCTGCCATAAACAAACTGTACAACAGAAAGAAGAAACTCTTGCAAAAGAGAGTAAAATCCCACAAGTGGAGGAGTTCCCTGGTCAGCCTCAGTAAGAAGCTGTGATCCCTGATAAAATCCTCCAAAGCTAGTTACGAAAACAAAATCACCACTGATTCTAAAGACAACCACAAAGCATTCTATAGCTATGTCAAGAATCTGAATGGCAACACTCAGATCTGCTCTGAGTTACAGCACAATGGCACTAAATATACAGACCCAACTGATATTGCCAACATCCTGGCAGATAGGTTCATTGCTAACTTTACCCCCCTCTCACCCCCTAAAGAGCCCATCTCTATACCGGAAGAATGCAAAGTTCCTGTAATCACGGCTGCACAGGTAAAAGCCACACTCTCCAAAGCCAAGATCACAGCATCCATGGGACCAGACAACATCCAAGGCTGCATTTTACATGAACTACAGAATGAACTGGCACCCCACCTAAGTACCATGTTCAATCATAGCCTCACCTCAGGCTTTGTGCCTGCTGAATGGCGCACAGCAACTGTTATCCACTCCACAAGGGGGAGCCACCACGGACCCCGGGAGCTACTGCCCAATTAGCCTGATGAGCCTGGTCTGCAAGGCCATGGAACGTATCATCATGGAACTTATAAACAAAGACATTGGTAATCTTCAAACTCTGGATCCCACCCAGTTTGGGTTTGTAAAAGGCAGATCATGTCTCCTAAACCTGATAGACTTCTTTGAAGCAGTCACCAAAGCCGTAGACAAAGGTAAGGTGGTTCACACAGCCTATCTAGATCTTGCCAAGGCTTTTGACACCAACCCCCACTCTGGAATTATAGATAAACTCACTAAACTAGGTATAAATCCCTATGTCACAAGATGGGTTGCCAACTGGCTCACTGACAGAACCCACACTGTGAAAATAGCAGACTCCAAATCCGACTTCAGACCAGTGACAAGTGGAGTACCACAGGGTTCAGTCCTGGGTCCTCTCCTGTTTGGTATCTACTTCTCTGAAGTACAGGCTAACACAGAAGGTCTTTGGCTAATGAAGTTCACAGATGACTGCAAACTAGGAGCCATAATCAAAACTCCTAACGATGCGGACATCCTACAAAAGGGCCTCACTGAGACAGTTGCCTGGTGTCAAAGCCATGGCCTCAAGCTCAATGCCAAAAAGTGCATTGCCATCTCCTTTGGTAACAACTCTGTACCCATGAACTACAACATAGCTGGTAGTATACTTAACACCAAAAATTTGATAAGAGACCTTGGGACACAGGTGGACAGTAGTCTCTCCTTTGATAATCACATTGCCACAGTAGTCAGGAAATCCTTCTATGTGGCACACCTCATCACAAAAGGTTTCTCATCCAGAAAAAAAAGAGGTCATTGTTCCCCTCCTCTCATCACTCATTAGACCCATTATAGAGTACAATGCCCCTTTTGGTATGTACCTCACAAGACATCTCCAACAACTGGAAAGGCCACAGAAATACCTCACAAAGAGGATTACTGGCCTCAAACAGATGTCCTACACTGACCGTCTCAAAAACTCCAGCTTTACTCTGTCGCATATCGCCTACTGAGAGGTGATCTCTGCCTAACATACAAAACTATGTCAAACCCAGAGCTGTTGAACATGCTCCACTTAAAGAAATCCCAATACCTCCGAGCTACACGCTCTAGGGATCAAAACCTTGTCACCACAATAAACAGAACATGCCAGAGGGATAGGTTCCTGTCCCAGAGACTTCCCATACTCTGGAATAAACTACCTATCTATATCAAACAAAGCTCCTCATTAGCACTCTTCAAGAAAAATTTTGATGATTGGATGGGAAATAGGAAATTCATCCCAGGGATCACCTCTGTGGTTCTACTCGACAGTGGCACAGGAAAATAATTTTCTTGGGTGGCAAAAACCAGGGTACCTTTTTGGCTGGGCTTGTATAGGCCCCAGGGCCGATAGCCTAGTACCTACCTATGAACCTATGAGACATCCAGTTCTGAGTGACATATTATAGTCCTGTAGACAATTACCCAAACCATCTAGACTTTACTCTCAAATGCAGGCTGCTACATATGGACCTATTGCATCTGTATTAGCATACTGGCAACTTGCTCAATGAGACACATTAAAAGAACATCTGTTTCAGGATGTTTTTTTATTTTCAGTGCACTTTTCTGCATGCAAATATATCACATGCTTTTTTCATGGTGCACATGTTCTCATGTTCTTAACATTTGAAAGTGTATTATTAAACCAAATCACTGTTATACACAAAGCAACAACTCTTAAAACTTAAAAAAAATCTAAATATCAATACATGCTTTAGGTTTATTAAAACATTTATACTAAAATTAACCATGCTGCCCACACAAAGTCTTATGAAGTTTGCAGTTTCTCTTTAAAATTAGATCACTGTACTCTCAATATGTGACACTTAAGATACATGCAAATGCAGGTATTCATGTTTGTAAGATAAAATATATACACAGTAGACACAGCCAATCCTACTCAAACCTTTTTCTGGCTATAATTCTACTTTTGTTTTATAGTAAAAAATCAAAATTATACATTCTTAACCGTAGTGTTTCAACATATAAAAAGCACTAAATATCTTTTTTTAAGAACTTTCTTGCTCCCTGATGTTGTTGTTAAGTTCATTAGTTGTTTGTCAACTCATCAATATGTATGGGAATTTAAGTGTTCATGAGCACATTTTTTTAAAACAAAATAACTAAAATTATTTAAAAATAAAAAGTATTGAAATATGCTTCTGACCTCTGGAAAAGAAGTGAAAATAAATGTATTTACTAGAGAACTAAATAACATCAGTTGCTATTAGCTCATTATAGCTGAGTATGCCTCCAGGTGTTTCTGCAGTTACCTCCTACTGACTTCTAGGTGTCAAATATTGCTTGTTCATATTTGCATTAATAATTCCAAAACCATGCTGCATACAAGGTATTAGAAGATTTAATCTTAAAACATACATTATGGCAAACACAACTGTATTGATATTTGACCTTTGTCTAAAGCAGCTAAAGAGACATGGCATTTTATTTGTATACTGTTTATTTGTGTTCTTCTTCTTTCGGCTTTTCCCGGTTAGGGGTCACCACAGCAGATCACCTGTCTGCTCATGACAGGCAGTGGAGTTTTACAGTGTTGAGTTGCCAGCCCGGCACCCAACTTTCCAGAGAAGGCACACACATGCACGCATTCATGCCTAGGGCCAATTTAGAATGTCCACTCCACCTACAGCATGTGTTTGGGATTTGGGAGGAAACCGGAGCACCCGGAGGAAACCCACGTGACCACAGGGAGGACATGCAGACTCTGCACAGAAGGCACCCCAGCCACAGATCATACCAGAGAACCTCTTGCTGTGAGGTGGCAATGCTAACCACTATGCCTGCTATGGATACTAGCTTTCTCTCACATAAACTCAATTCCTTTATATTTGCTAGTCATGTACTGTTTTACATGTATGTAAATTATGCTCACACGTTTCCTGGAAAATGTTTTCAAATTCACCACTTTCATTTTTCATACAGCTGGGGTATTCAGAAATATTATATGTCACAAGCAGGATTGCTCAGTATATTATAAGGGAGCAATTCAAAGACTGCTGTAGTGCTATGGTAATTTGAAGGCTCCTAAATATCACTACATATAAATGTAGCACAGTTAAGGGTGATCTGTCACTGTTGCATTCAGAGTTAATATAATTTAATCATGTGTCATGTTCTGGAACTGTACAGAATGATTGGAATAGGGTAGAAGAGTGATTCAAAAACCGATTAATTCATTAACATGCATGCACATATGGCACTAAAAATCTGTTTTAGCAAAACATGTTGTATAGGAATGAACATTAGTCAGTTCTAAAAAATTATGTATTGTTTCCACTATACATTTTCTGTGACATGCTCAGAAAACCTTTTATACTCAAAGGAGTACATTGAGTATGCCTAGCTACACCAGTGGTGCAGATGTAGGAACTGATTTTGCTATTGTGATGCATATTGTCCGAGTAATCCAAGGAAAGACTTTATATGCACAGGACTAATGTTAGAACTTACATGCAGGATAAAACAATTGTAACCCTTTCATTGCCTAATGTGTATGAAGGAAACAATAATGAGACTGTAATGACAATGTACAGACCTGTAACAATGGGGGCATAATGAGGCGAATCACGGACACCTGGGAAATCACAGCAATAATATAATTCTGGGAAAAAAATATTTGTAGCAGCAACCTGCAAGTTGTGATTGGTAAAAAGTTCATATATATTATGGCAGTAATGCAACAGGTGGCGCACTCATCTTTGGTGTAAAATGCTGTGAGTTCCATTCCCACACTAGGTAGATGGATTGCTGACACAGCAATACCCAGGTAGATGGGTTGCTGACACTGAAGGGGGAGGTGCATCTCTCCTGAGTTTGTTGTGTTCCATCTGAAATGTTAAACCTAGGCCCCATCTGCATTTCTTGTTGGTAGCTCAGGTGGATGTAAAAAAATCACACAGCATCAACAGAAAGGAGTAGAGGTAATTTATTTATACAAAATGTTATTTATAAAATGTGTGTGTGCATATATATATATATATATATATATATATATATATATATATATGTATATATATATATATATATATATATATATATATATTATATATATATATATATATATATAATTATTTATGCATATTCGTATACACAAATATTTACATTCTCTTTTCTAATTTCCATCCACATTTACCACCTATATTTTTCATATTTGCCCTCCACTCCTTTTATCATAACCATAATCTGATTTTCTGCAATATCATGGCTAAAATCCATTTACCATTCAACATGACTTAATTTAATCTTTTATTCCATATAACTCATACAACATGCATTTGTATGTACCCTTTTTGCATATTCCTTGTTTTATTCATATAATAACCACACAGAATCATATTCATATCTATCTCATTTTCTTCCTTAATATTTTGAAGAAAATTGTCTTCACATAACTTTTCCCATAATCTCACCACTCCTTTATGTTTCAAAAATATATGTTCAGCATACTTCTTCTCCACAAAATAAACATACCCCAGGATTTAATAAGCTCTGTGTAGGAATAGTGAATGGTGTTCATGTCTGCATAGCATTCTCAGCAGGAGCGCCTTTCATATTAATGAAGGCACGCTTCTGAGAATGGATCTGTGGACATGAACTCTATAGAGTGCAGGGGGTATGTTGCAGTAGTGCTCACACACATCCAGCATGCCTCCTGCACTCTCAAAGTGCCATACTGCACTTTTTAAATGCTTTTCAGTTTCCATGGACACTGAAAGCAAATATAAAATAGTAAATAGTAAAACAGTGTCTGCAGACACTGAAATAGTTAGCAGACCTTGAAATCAATGCAGGGTGTGTGTGACAGGTACTATCACATACATCCTGCATTGTGAAAGTGCCGTACGGCATTTTTCAATGCTTTCAGTGTCCACAGACACTGAAAGCTGGAGTGAGGATGGGAAGCAATGCAGGGTGTGTATGACAAGTACTGTCACACACCCACTGCATTTTCAAAGTGCTGTATAGCACACATACCTGTCAACCTCTTTGTGCAAAAAATCTGGACAAAGCTTATAATGATGGGGGGACACACAGGGACAGATTTTAACAATTGCCCTTACAAACCTAGAAAGGTGATAGAATAATAGGTTTTGCATTAGCATGAATTTTCTGAAGGATGTGGAGTCTTAAACTCAAATGTTTGTCATCATGTAATGACATTAATCCTCCTCTATTTGCCAGAAAGGAACAGATGGTAGGAGGAACAGACCAAAAATATGAGGCAAAATACTGCACATTCGGTGAAAATCTCCACAGTTGATAGGTTTGCGCACTTTAAAGTACATGAAATCAATGCAGGGGGTGTGTGACAGTTACAGTGACACACCCCCTGCATTGTGAATGTGCCGTACAACATAATTAACTAAATGTCCAGTTGGGGTATTCAAACTGTGCACTTACGTTCTCTCAAACCACGACTCTAACAACTAAGCTAACTAAACTGCTCTAATTTTAGTTATACATTTCTGCATAGCATATTCTATTCCTGAAATTTTGGACAGCTCCATTAGCTAGGAGTTGTCCAAACTTTCAGAAATAGAAGAAGCTATATAGAAATGTATAGGTGACATTTCAACAGCTCAGTTAGCTTAGTGGTTAGAGTCACAGCTTGGCATGTAGTAGGTGCACAGTTTGAAAGCCCTGTCAGGAAGCAGTATTAATATTTTTTTATTTTATTTAATAATGTAGTAACTAATATTTGTTAACCAGGGTAGTGTAGCTTGGGCAAATTCCCAGTGTCAGTGGAGATATAAGGTTTAAAACCCCATTAAAAGACAAGGGTCTCATACAGAACAGTCACACCCCAAGGTAATGTAATGAAAGCACATAGGGGGAGGTCATGTAAATTATGCAATGACTGGTCATTGATATTCCAAAACAAGCATGCTGATTGTTCAGCCCAATTAGCATGCCTGTTGTAAATCCTAGCATATACCAATGGAAAAAGGTCCAGTTGGCCCGATTCTATTTCATTGCTATATACTGTAATTTTAAAAGTGTTCTTTTTTTAACAAAAGAAAGACAATAATAGTTAACCAGACTCTGAGCATAGCAGAAAGACAGGACAGAGAAAATACTAGGAAAATCAGGTACGTTATTCAAAACTAAATACAAGTACCTGATCTTCCTTGCATTTCCTCCATTCTCTATCTCTCTCCTATCCCTAAACTGCCCGATGTGTTATTTTTGCATATATAAGAAAATATATATATAGAAGAAAAAAATGGAGCAATGGAGACCTTCTTTTCTGTGTTGATTCCTTTGCAAAGCACTGATGTACTGGGTATCTGTGGGAACGCAAGTCCCATATGTATGTGCAGTACATCAGAAAAAGTCCCCGGATACTGGAAAAATGTGGAAGGACAGCACTGCATTGGTATACAAAGAAATTTATTTAAGAAAAGTAAATATTCTCTTAAATAATGTCATTATATAATAGCAATAACCAACCCTGTGATTGTAGTATATTAAGATTTACCCAGGGTTGACCTTATTTAATCACTGGGGCTTCCCACTCATGATTAAACCACAACAACTTAATATACCACACCAACGTTGCTTAAGTAAAATATATGCACTTAATAATAATGTATTAGTAATGACTAATTAATATTCAATTCTGACTTCTTTTTTTAAATGGAAACATTTGTTTGCCCTTAGCTCAGGTTTGCTGAGAAATGCTAAGCCAATCTAAGCAATGCTTTAATAGGGCCTGTCTGAGCAATACTTAGCAGTGTTCATCACTACTTAGCTAGCTTGAGCATTGCTAATAAGTCCCATTCTAAGTGGTATCCAGTTCAGCTAAGCTGATTTGCACACTGCTATGCACTTCTCAGCATTTGCCACCTTAAGCACTGCTCAACTCAGCTTAGCGGGTTTGTGCATTGCTCAGCATTTTTGAAAATGGTCCAATGACGGCAAAGGGTGGGAATATAGCCTAATTTAAACTGCACAGGTGGGAATACTGGAAGAAAAACCTCCAGGCTGGTCAAACTGTATGATGTACAGGGGATACTCCAGGTACAGTTAACCATTGAAAAGACCCCTATACAGATCATAGCTAGCTACCGGACCCCAAATCTGCCCCAAGATGCCCAAACTGCCTATATCATCCTCTTTGAATCTATCCAGATTCAACCCTTTACCCTGATCCTGGGTGACTTTAACTACAAAAACATAAATTGGAAGTATTACTCATGCCAGAACACAAATGCCCAGAGATTCCTTGATTTTGTCAATGCAAATGCTTTCGAACAGCTATTCAATACTCTCACAAGAGGTGATAATACATTGGACTTGATATTAATCAACATGAGTAACCACTGCAGCATCCCTGCAGTATCATCCTCCATTGTAAGATCACACTATAAGGTGGTCATTTTTGAAGTAACCATCTTCTGTGACCTCCCTCTAGCTAGTGTCAAACAAAAAACTTTTCCAAAGCTGATTACAGCCTCCTGAGGGATGGTATAAACAGCTTCACAGCCCCCTCCCCCTCTCTAGGAACTAGCACCAGTATCCAAAACTATACGAAATTACTAAATGAGCATATGTATAAATGCATGGAATCCAGAATGCCTGACAGGACTAAATCATCCTCTGCAAAGAAGAGTAAACCTGTCTGGTGGACATCTGCAATAAATAAACTCTCTAACAAAACAAAAAAAGTGTTGTCTAAGACCAAGAAGGAGCAGTTGACCAATTGGAAGCAATCTCTCCTTAGCCTAAACAAGCATGTAAGATTACTAGTGAAATCCTCGAAAGCAAACTTTGAGTCCAGTTTGGCCACATCTACTATAGACAGTCATAAGGCCTGCTACACATATGTCTGTAATCTCAAAGGCAACACCCAAATCTGCTCTAAACTTGTGGTCAATAACACCTCAAACACAAACGTCATTGATATAGCCAACCTTTTGGCAGACAGGTTCACTGAAAACATCACCTCCCTTGTCCCCCCCACCCCCAGCAGTACATCATGACATCCCCAGCACCTGACCCCATCTCATCATCATCATGGTGCAGGTCCTTAATGCCCTCTTAAAGGCAAAAAATAAAGTCTGCATGGGATCTGGTAACATCCCTGCCTGTATCCTACATGAACTTAGGTATGAGCTCTCAGCTCCATTAGACACCATATTCAACCACAGCTTGAGCACTGGCTTCATCTCAGCTGCATGGAGGACAGCCACTGTTGTTTCCCTACAGAAAGGTGGAGCATTTACTGACCCAGGAAAATATAGGCCCATCAGCCTACCTACTCTGATCTGCAAGGCCATGGAATGTGTTATCATCAACCTTATGCACAAGGACATTGGCAATTGCCAAATGTTGCACCCCACACAGTTTGGTTTTGTTAAAAGGAGATCATGGCTGTTAAACATGGTTGACTTCTTCAAAACAGTCACCATAGCCATGGAAAAGGGGAAGATGATGCACAGTGTCTACCTTGTCCTAAGCAATGCCTTTGACACTATTCCACACTCAGGCATAATACCTAAACTCTCCCAGCTGGGCATCACCCTGTATGTTACCAGATGGGTAGGTAACTGGCTCACTGATAGAACCCACTCAGTCAAAGTAGGGGAAGCCACCTCTAGCAGTAGACCCATAACAAGCAGTGTACCCCTTAAGGATCAGTCTTTGAGCCTCTACTATTTGGCATATACTTGTCTGAGCTGCAAGCCACAACCAGTGGTTGTGGCTGACCAAGTGTGTAAATGACTGCAAGCCGGGTGCTGTGTTCAATTCCCCTAGTGATGTGAACATCCTCCAAGAGGGCCTTACACAAACTCATGACTGGTGCCAGAAGCATGGCCTCAAAATGAATGCTGAAACATGAATCATTATCCCCTTTGAGGAAATTGTCATCCCCACTACTTATGACATTAATAACAATCTTGTTCCTCTATTAGGTATTATTAAATATAGGTAAACCTTGTAATTGTGTTTGGTCTGTATAGAACTATGTAAGCTCCCAGAGTACTTGCATGTGTATTCTGTGACACTGTATAGCCCACTCCAATATGCTCAATCTTGGTCACACTTACCATTTGGCTAATAGGCACATCACATAGCAGGATTTGTCACCCTTTGGTAAGGGCCTTATGTTAGCTGATAAAGAGCTGGATTGTGGCAGTTGGAACTACCTTTAATTTTGTGCAACCATAGCTGGTAAACCTGTGCCAGCCTTCTTTCCCAAGTGTGTGTGTATGTGTGTGTGTGTGTGTGTGTGTTTTGTGTGTGTGTGTGTGTGTGTGTGTGTGTGTGTGTGTGTGTGTGTGTGTGTGTGTGTGTGTGTGTGTGTGTGTGTGATTCATAATTCAGATCTCAAAGTGTGTGTGTCAGCTACTTGGGCAGGGACACAAAGCACAGGTCGGACAGAGAGGGTGATGGATTTTTTGTCTTTTTCTCTCTGCTGAGATGATAAGCATATAGCTGTGCCAGTGGGGAGTCTTATTGGGGATCTGGAGTGAGAGGGAGAAACCAGCACCAGACTGACTGTGATCTCTGTGGACTCTGAAGAGTAATTGTACTTTACTGTGTGTGTGTATTTGTCATCCTCCGATTGTGTACATCCCTCACTGGTGGTAGTAGTGAGGACTGAGGCTCCTTGATTATTCGGCCAGTGCAGGGGTGTCACACTGACAGTACATACTGGTGGATACAACTGTCATATCACATCATTTACCATCCTTGAGCCTGTCACATTCTGCAAATGTCATGCATGATTATCTCACAGATTTTCCAGGTCTCCCTGACCATTCCTGACATATTCTGGCTGGGTCAGTGTGTACCCCACACCTGTATCTGAATGCCTGACACCAATGGCTAGCATAAATGCTGAGCCTCTGCAGCAGCACAGCAGGTTATAGGTACTAGTAGTGGGTGGATGTTGGCTCTGGCTCTGCAGCAGTGCATACATACTGAGCATGCAACGTTAGGGATTGGATACAGTACCAGATATTCATGTACCATTACTGTGTCCCCAGATGTCTGGCATGTCACATACATGTTCCCCAAACTCTGTGGATGATCATCATATATTGTCCACCTGGTGTGCGGGAATACTCATTTGTCTAGCGGGGGGGTCTACATCTGTCAGGCACATGTACACATTTTGCAAACATCTGGGTATTGCAGATGTCAGACACCTATGAGGAGGTCACACTACACCACATATGCACCACTCTCTGTCATTGTGTACCCCAGATGCTCCTGGAATGTCCACATGCACCTGTAGTAGTACTCACCTATTTGTCAGATGTAGGCTGGATGACATGTTACAGTAATGTTGCCCATAGGGTACACCCAGCGGTTGATGGCAGAGATGTCTCTGGACACATAATAGCACAGTCTATCACAGCAGTCAGACCATGTCTGTTAGCCCTAGTACCATCTCAGGTGACTAGGCTATGTGCCGTGAGCATACATATGCCTAGGCTACATGTAAGCACATGTGGATGCAAGGTAGCAGCTGATGTGCCCATCCAACAGGGACACATGTGGTATCTCAAGGGTGTATGTGATGTTACACATCCAGATGACCATGTTATGCCTGCAAAGGTTTAGGTAGCTACCCTGCATGATGTGGACAGGGTGCCCATTCCACTGCAGGTTGCTTGTGAGCGACACACGTGAGTTATCACCAAGGCAGTCCAGATCACTCACTGGGTTGAGCGCATGTGTGTTACCACAATGGTGCATGGCTTGCAGTTGTACAGCAGTGACAGCAATGTGGGTTCTGTGATTGCCATGCATGCCACAGTGACATAAGGAGTATGTATGACACTGGGTAGAGGGTTTTCATTATATCCTCATAACAAGACAGACCATTCATCATCTACATTGGAAAGCATGTTTATATTAATGTTAATTTTACATTATTATATTAATGTTGCATTTATCTACCGATGCAGTTACTGACATTTGCAAGGTACACATGCCAGACATCAAAATATGTAAACCGGATGCATTTAATGTTCGTTGAAAAGGTCATATTTAAGCATAAGTGAGTGGTTTTGCATAGCGTGGTGTAGTGCTCAGCAATGCTTATATGAAATATGAGATATATACAGCAGTCTAATGGCAGATCCTCACTGGCTGAATAGTTAGGGAATCGACACTTGTACATTAGGTGCAAGGGTCGAATCGTGACCATTCAGCTTTTTACATGTTATAGGGAAAGGCTGTAAATGTTTTTATTTGTTTTGTGCATATTAGTATATGTTAATGATGGTGGTTCAGCTTGACCAGCAGCACATTTGAAGTGGGAACCTGAGTATAAAAACCCCAGTAACACACAAGTGTCCAAAATTATAACAGTTACAGGAACATATCACATAGTTAAATGCATATGTTTAGGAGACATAATGAAACAGATGCACCTAAGAATGAAGTAACATTACTGAACAATAAGTTACAATGCTGTTGTATATATCTCAGCAGTAATTAGCTTGCTATGTGAAGCTAAGGCCAATGACAAAATAATTTCAAACCCAGGACCCTCCACACCAGGGTCATAGCATTTCATCAGTATGCCAAATCAGCTGTGGCCATTTAGTTTTTATTTTATAATATATCGTGCAGTACAGTGATGTAACATTAGGGAAAATGAATAACCCTACCAAGTACTGAACACAGGACCCTCTGCATCAAAATTACAGCAGCACACCACTAGGCCACATCAGCGGTGGATATTTAGCATTCATTTTTAAATTATAACTTGCAGTACAATGATGTAGCATTAGGGGAACAACTACACCCCTACCAGTTATTAATTCCAGGACCCTCTGAACCTGAGTCAGAGCAACACACCACTACAACAACTAAGCCGTAGGGAATTACCGCTGTTCCTGTAAATATACCATAAGTCACAATGATGTAACAATAGGGATAACATACACCTCCGCCAAATATAGAAACCTGAAACATCTGAACCACAGCTCAGTGCAATACACCAGTAGGACATTGTACCTCTGGGGGAATACCAGTGTTTGTACCAAGACAACCCAATTCCATGTGACACAACTCACACATATAATGGCATAAATGACAGCTTACTTGGGTCTGTGATGCAGACACTGACCTGGTACATAGTCAAATAAATGCTGATGGATGTATGGGATGCCTATGATATCAGGTAACAACAAAAACAAAATACTTGCTGAGCAAAGCAATGAAGGGAACTAGCAACTCAAAGTCCAAGCACTCCCAGCAAATGTCCGTGATAGAAAAAATCCAAATGCTTCCAGCAAATGCGTATAAATGAAAAGTCCAAATAATCCAAAACGTGTTAAGAACAAAAAACAGGCTTTATTGATAAAAAGGTTAGCGCTTTCGCAGTCGCTTCATCAGACCTCTGTTTACATATAAAAACAACGTTTTAAATACAAAAAAGGGCGCCAAGAACCATAGGAACTCCTTAAAGAAACAGTATATCAGAAATACCCAAGAGACATGAGGGATACAAAAACATCAGCTCATACATGGTGGATATAGGTAATATGCAGCACAACATATAACACTTTAGTAAAATGCTTAAAAATAGAAATAATAAATAAACTTTTAAAATCTATAATAAATATAAATATAAATAGTGCTGCCATCACTTGTTCTTCAGCCTCCTTGATTTCAATAAGGGACGTATAGGAACCTTCCCATTTAAACCTGGAGGCTGATCAGCTCTAAACCTAATAATCCAATGTATCTCCCTAGTCTCGGTATAATTCCCAATGTCTCCTCTCCGATGAGTCCTATGAACCTGCTCCAATATCCTAAACTTAAACTGATGTGCCATACCCTCCTCTTTGGTATGTTTAGCTAGGGCATTGTGTAAATTGCCCTTCCTTGTATGATAAACATGCTCCCTAATTCTGTCTCTTAACACTCTATTTGTCTTGCCTACATAGTAGGCTGGACATGATACGCATGAAGCTAGATAGACAACGTCCTTTGACATACAATTACCCCTTTTGTTTTTGGGTAGCAAAGCAACCTCTTAAGATTTTTCTTATTACGATATACAAACTTGGGTCCATCACCTAACAGACCCTTGATGTTCGGGTCTACCATCAAGACATGCCAATGTTTGGAAAAAATAATAAGAAAAATCTTAAGAGGTTGCTTTGCTACCCAAAAACATATTATACGCCGACTATTACACTAGGGCCATATATGACACCTTGTAAAAAGTGTAATTTCTGCTCGTACATACTGACTGATCCGGCCTTTGTCTATCCATATGGGTCTGGTACATTTTACATTCGGACTAGGGGTAATTGTATGTCAAAGGACGTTGTCTATCTAGCTTCATGCGTATCATGTCCAGCCTACTATGTAGGCAAGACAAATAGAGTGTTAAGAGACAGAATTAGGGAGCATGTTTATCATACAAGGAAGGGCAATTTACACAATGCCCTAGCTAAACATACCAAAGAGGAGGGTATGGCACATCAGTTTAAGTTTAGGATATTGGAGCAGGTTCATAGGACTCATCGGAGAGGAGACATTGGGAATTATACCGAGACTAGGGAGATACATTGGATTATTAGGTTTAGGGCTGATCAGCCTCCAGGTTTAAATGGGAAGGTTCCTATACGTCCCTTATTGAAATCAAGGAGGCTGAAGAACAAGTGATGGCAGCACTATTTATATTTATATTTATTATAGATTTTAAAAGTTTATTTATTATTTCTATTTTTAAGCATTTTACTAAAGTGTTATATGTTGTGCTGCATATTACCTATATCCACCATGTATGAGCTGATGTTTTTGTATCCCTCATGTCTCTTGGGTATTTCTGATATACTGTTTCTTTAAGGAGTTCCTATGGTTCTTGGCGCCCTTTTTTGTATTTAAAACGTTGTTTTTATATGTAAACAGAGGTCTGATGAAGCGACTGCGAAAGCGCTAACCTTTTTATCAATAAAGCCTGTTTTTTGTTCTTAACACGTTTTGGATTATTTGGACTTTTCATTTATACGCATTTGCTGGAAGCATTTGGATTTTTTCTATCACGGACATTTGCTGGGAGTGCTTGGACTTTGAGTTGCTAGTTCCCTTCATTGCTTTGCTCAGCAAGTATTTTGTTTTTGTTGTTATTCTAATTTTGGCTCTACTTTCTTGCTGAGCATTTACTCCGCTGGGGCTGGTTTTTAATTTCACCTATGATATCAGGTACACCTGACAACTGCACAGACTGTTGCCGAATGTCCATAGGTGTGTCACCTACTTATGGCATGGTGTCATCAAACCTATTATGTGTGCTGAAGTACTGGCAGGTAAGTGCAGACTGGCCATACAAACTCATGATAGACAGGTCAGTGTGACATGCCATAGACACTGAAACACACATATCCATGCCAATCCTGTGTAACATACAGTATGCATGCACATATACCTGCAAATACATCTCCCATAATAATAACTTAGTAGCTTTGTTACATTTCTAGCATGTCTCACATCACGATACCCACAGTCCAGTGTGTTGCACAACAGTTGCATGTTTGTCAATGTTGTTGTGTCTTTCGGCTTTTTCCCAGTTAGGGGTCGCCACAGCGGAACTCCGGTCCAGTAATGATTGGCAGTAGATTTTTACGTGCCGATTTGCCAGCTCTGACGCACAACCTTCAACGAAGGTACGCCCATTCATGCATGGCTCCATACAGAAGACGCTCTAGCTGAGAATCGAACAGGACAACGTCTTACTGTGAGGTGACAACGCTACCGCAGCACCACACAACATAGAAATAAATGAGCCCTGCAATGTCCTGCTGAAATGGTTGCAGATAACACAGTCACTGCCACCCACAGGAGCACATCAAAGGCCATGATGGTGGGATACATGTCACAAATATGTATATGTGTCTTAAATGTCCCCTACCACTCACTGGATGGCACTACTACCTAACATATGTACCAGAGGCTCATAACACACCTGGACTGATATGGGTACACAAACCCTGCCCATGCTGTGACACAGGAGCTGACACTGCCCCCTCACTGACATATAAAGCATGCAGTCCCCCAATGTCGTCACACTCCCCGTTAGGAGTCCTGGCCAGAATCCAGAAGCTGTGGCCTGCTACACATGCAGCAGTCTGTCCGGCTACCCGCTACAGACCTAACATACCTCCCAAACATGTAGAGCAGGGCATCCACAACACAACCATACATAAAATATTGGTGGGGGAATTCTCAGGTGACAGGGACATGTGTCGCAGTCTCCCCCTACAAGCATACACAGCTGATACACCAGCATCAACTGCAGCAGCATGCACAACCAGATAGAAAGGATGTATGACACACACATCTGCCTGTCAGCTCACTGACCCCAACACACATTGTTAAAAAAGTACACTGCTACAGAATCTGAAGGTCTGTTAACAATGGGCACACATAGCATGAAACACTGGAAATAACACATCAATCCATACATTGGACAGTATCTCTACATACCCTTTATGATTCTGTAGCTCCCACACCTCGATAATATTCTACTCACAGGCAAGGAAAAGGGTGGAGGCCTACATGAAGGGTTTAATTATAGCACTGTGTTGCCATGCCATTAGCTTCTGATAACACAAGCCAACTGTATCGTATGCTAGTAGTAAGTGGGAGTCACTGATTGCTGCACAGGCAATCACCTATTCTTGAACATTACCTACAAAAGGCAAGCAGCCACATATGGCAAACAGCTCTGACACCTTCTTCTTGAAGACAGGTTGCCATTTCCTAGGACACCACCACTTGATTTCTTTCACAAAGGAGCACAGCAGTATATCAGGTATGTTACACAATTACACATGGAGTTGCATGCAGATGGGTGATGCAGTCATGGAATATAGGAATCTCAAATGTAGGTTTCAACTACATTTAAAGTAATGACATGTTGCTATTATTCTGCTGTCCAGCACTTATGGCCATCACATATGGCTCTGTCAGCACTGACATACATCACACCTCTTGCCCCTGAGTCACACAACGTGGTCAGCTCACATATCACTGATACTGGAATATCTGTTGTACAATAGTGATGGTAAGCAGTGGTCGATACAGCTGGCATATCACATCATGTACTGTCAGTGAGCCCCTCTCAGAGTCTGAATGTCATAAAGGCATAGGGTCAGGGATTGTCCTGATGTCCATGTGCTTTCCTGATGTACTTTTCCTAGGTCCCTGTGTACTCCACAGCTGTATCTCATTGCCTGATACCTATGCTAGCATACCTGGTGACCTTCCTGTAAGACAGAAGGACATAAACTGCATTATTGGGGAGATACTGGCTCAGTCTCAGCAGCAGTAGGCCATACACTGTAAGGGAATGATTAAAGTAGCATATATTAATGTACCATTATGGTCTGGGGGTGTGGCATATCACACACACACACACACACACACACACACACACACACACACACACACACACACACACACACACACACACACATATTCCCTGAACACTGGGAACAACTGTCACATATTGTCCAACTGTTGTATAGAGGTCCACATTTGTCTGGCAGGGGTCCTACATCTATCAGGCACATGTACACATTCTACAGACATATGGGTGCAGCATATGTCGGACATCTACCAGTAGCACTCACCTATTTGTTGGAAGTAGTTCAGATGATGTGCTACTGTAATGTTGCCCATAGAGGACAGACATCAGTCGATGGCAGTGATGGGTATGGACACATACCAACACATTCAGTCACAGCACCAGGCCATAATCAGTATCCCGTTACATGGCATATGGGCCCTGAGCACCCATATGCCTAGGCTGGCTTTTAGCCCATGTGCATGCATGCCAGTACCTGCTACCCCAGTCTAACAGGGACACAGGTGCTATCCCAAGGGTGTATGTGGAGTTAACCATCCATTGATGCAGGTTCCACCTGCAATGGTGTTAACAGCTAACTTGCCTGATATAGACAGGGTGACCATTACATAGCAGGGTGAGTGTGTGGTTCACACATCCAAACTGTGGACAAGGACAGTTGCTGTCACACACATTGTTGATGGCATGTGTGTGTTAACACACTGAGGTATGAGCTGCACCTGTGCAGTATTCCCATCATTGTGGTTTCTGTGATTGGCATACATGCCACACTGAGCTAACCCCTGTGTATTATGTATGACACTGGGTAGACTGTTGGCCTTATAGGCTATCATTCTATGGTAGATGTTTGAAGTTCTGGTATTGCCTGGTGGGGAAACTCATTGATGTCCCCAGCTGTTGCTTGTGCTGTGTGATGTGATTGACAAACAGGGAATCATAGATAAAACAGGGCCTTATTGGGAGGAATATAGGGATGTTTACACCCCATATCCCCTGATGACATGGCCATATGTATGTCTTGACCCATGTTGCAGCATTACCTTACAACAGATGCAACCTTGCAGTGATAGGCCTTGGTGCCAAACACCTGTGACCACAGATCCCTCATGACCAATTGCATGCTTAGGACGTGTTTAGTACTGTGATAATATGTGTGAACGTCACTCTCCTCAAAGGGGTTGACAATAGACGTTGTGTTATATGGCCTGAGTCTATGTGTCTGTTAACAGTCATCTATTTGTGTGAGACCCCCCTAGGCAGATGTCCACATTATTAGGGAATGTGGCGATGGCACACAGCATGCAGTCATCTGCAGACATGGTTGGACATGGGCTAATGGATATTCCCTGCACCTCAGGAGTGTACATCACACATAACAGAGGGCAGTACACAGAACAACAGGTTACTCCACTAGATATGGGTAAACAGCTTGGGGAAGATTCTCTTATGTGGCAAAGGTGGGTCATGTCTGCACACCACTGTGATACCCCTATGGTAACATATGGTGTGATGTATACATGGAAGTGTTATATCTATAATGGGTAGTTGGGTTATGCCATCACAGGGTTTGTCCAGGTCAAGGTAGGTGGATTGTAGTGTCTGCCCCCATCTATGTATATGGTGACTATGTCATACAGGTCAACCAAGTGTAACAGACATGCCCCCTTCCTGGACAATGCCTAACTGTCCGTGATGGAGTGTGTGCAGGTCCCCAGTTTCAAATGGCAGGGATAATGGCAGTGGGCAGCCCTCCTTTGTATACAGCACCCTATGGTGTTACAAGGTTATGGTTTGTCCCATGTAGGATGCACCCTGTGATGTGGTTGTGACCCATGGCAGGTGTATACCTTGACGTTCAGCTAACAGTGGTGAAATGTTCCCCACATTTAGGACACTGGTGAGTTTGTGTGGACTTCCTAATGTACTGATGGTGAAGAGAGGGGGTGGCGCCTACACCAACTGTGTCAGCCTTCCAGTATGCCATACCAACAGTACTGGTATAGCTGGTTTCCATGACAACCACAAGTGAGCAGATGCAAGTGCACCCTGTTCTGTGCAGACATATGTGCAGTAGGGGAGAAGACTATCTGTAGTGGATGTAGACAAGTCAAGCTCGTAGTTTGTGGTGCAGGTGTGCAGGACTGATCCCATTCTCACATAAATGCCATGCAGACATTGCTCCAGAATGGGCAACTGCCCCTACTTTGTGTTGGACAATGGTATGTCCTCCCTGTTATGGACAGTATGTCTTGCAGATGTCCACCAGACAGGTGCACATATCCTAGCAGATGAAGGTGTACTGTATAGTATACTACATGCAGCTATAGAAATGCAGATACAGCGCTTGTGTGTATATGTGCCTATTGCTGCCTGTCTTTGGTGAGGTGTTGGGGGCTGTGTGGCTGTGTATACACCCCCCAAGAGGATGTACTACACGTTAGAGGTGTATGTATGGCTGACTGTAGCTAGACGGTTATTGTGGGAGATGGTGAGTGAAAATGTGCCCACTTCCTGTTAGTGTTGTCATAGATGATGACACTGTATGTATGTTGTAGTGGTAACCCCTGTGGTGTATTGTCTACTGCACTAGACCTTCAACTCACGTGGGCGTAGACCCTGGCTGCACTGAGGTGTTTGTAATTGAACTGATGACATCTCTCCGAGCAGTTGTGTACTGTCATGGATATGCCTTACAATGCATGTTACAGTAACTGAAGTGACCCAGGTTCAGGGTACAGACATGACTCCTAATACAGTTAATGATGTCCATATAGGCAGAATGGTATTACTGGTCACATGTGGTGGCCAGCAGCTAACTATCATCTGCATAGGTGTGTGATGTTAGTGGTTAACTACCCATGCGGTGTCCCCAATGCATCTTACTGGCTGTACAGCATAGAGGTGTTTATGTGTCTCATATTTACTGAAACACCATGTCCCATGCCATTAAAGGCTTCCACTTTATGTTCTGAATGTATGATAGGATGCTTGACCAGGTAAGGCTGGGGTGCTATCTGCAGCTGTGAACCATGGTGTGTGTGACTGCACAGATGTCTGCAATTCCCAGGGTTAAAAATGTTTGCAATGAGGTCTGAGTCATGTATATACCTCTACTGTCTAGCAGCACAGCCTTCAATGTGTGCCACACTGATAGCTGTATGTTGGTATTGATTACCTCACCACAATTACTAATGGGGTCAGTATGGGGCCGCCGACAAGTCTACAACCAGTGCCAGACCCACGAAGACCGGTGAAGACAGATGGAGCCCATAACTTGCAGAATATCATGGTCTGTTTATCATATCATTCCACAATCACAGGTACTGGTACACCAGGAATATCATGAGATGAAAGGGGCACATGTTAAGGCCAACCATTTCATGACTGGATTGTACCATCTGTCTGGGTGACAGTAGAATGCTGTTTAAAGCTATGCACATACCTGCCTAGGACACATAATCAGTGTGTTCACTCCTGTCTCACTGCATATAGTCCAGGAATGTACATGTCATGCCAGGAACACCTACAGGTAATGTGACTCATGACAATACCTGCTGGTGATGGACAGTGGTACGTATGCAATATGGTGAAGTGTGTCACCTGCCTCAACCTTGATGCAGGTGAGTATGGTTTGCATGGTACTGTGTTTGACATGAATGGGGTGTGCTTTTCCTAAAAAAGGGCAGCATGTGGTAGTCGAACATGTTTATTTGGGAGATAATTTTGCTGTCTCATATGTTATTCTGGCCTGTTGTGCTGGTAATGCTTACAGAGTTATGCTCACATTTATAGAAGAGGCATTGAAGAGCTGAGCACAGCATTGCCATCTAGGCATGCTACAGCCCACCCGTGGTAAATCTGCCAGACACAGAGTGTGGTGGTACTGAATCTGAGATGTCTGCATGCAACAGGTATTGAAGGCCATGGATAACATTTGTGGGTGTTAACTTAGCCTTTTCACTTGCTGCTGCTGCCTGCATAGCTACATTCCAGAACGGCCATGCTGATAAAGCATTGTAGTAATGACCAAGGACTTAACAGAGGAAACATACACCTTTTGCCTGGATGCAGTCCCTTTACCAATGTGGTAAAGCATGTACAAGCCTTTTCTGACCACTGCCACTACTTGTTGTCTGAATGTGACAGTGGTATCCTCCTGAGTACCCAGGTCTGTCAACACTGTCTGTGTGTTAATGGCATAGCCGTTGATGTGAGACATAGTGTAGCCATGTCCATGACATATGGTATGATGGTACTATTGTCTGCATTCAGCTTGAGTCCAGGATATTGGCACCATTCCACACCCACTGTTTGACCCCATAGCAATGTGTTAAAGGCAGTTTGTGTGTCTATGACAGACAGTACACTACATGCAGTGGACACAGCCTTGGACAATACCTACATATGTGACTGGTGGCAGTTACCATTCATGCCTACATACGTGTGGGTCATTGGGTGCAGCAGCTAATCACAGGACCTCCACAGGTTTACATATTGCGCACACACATATGCAACACAGATTAGGTTCTACATCTTATCAAATGTGGACTGTGTTACACATCTTGCAGTACTGTGACAGTTGCCAGGACATACTATACACATGGGAGGTGCAATTGACAGGACTTCCCTGGGTTTGTTAATATGACAGCTTCGTGCAGTCACATTACCTTTTCTTATGCTATTTGTCATAACATTCAGGTGTTTCTGATGTAAAATAACTGCTTTATACAACTAGTAGATAATGTTAAGGGTATGTTTGTTGCCCTACACTCTGGAGACCTCTGTATTGCTTGAGTCATTGTCACAGGTGACACCTGGCCAAACATGGATTGCAACCTGCAGGGTGGGACACATGGTGGCCATACCTGTCCTCTCTACATATTGTTGCAAAATGTCCTGATGTTTGCCACAAATGTTTGTTCCATTCCCCATGACATTGTGGTTTTGTTGCACATATGTGGCAAAATATGACAAAGTAACGTCAAAGAATAATAATGTATATTGTCAGGTAAGACCACATAATCTTCAGGGGATGAATGCCAATATACACGCTGCTGTGTTGTCTACCTTTTTATGTGTGTTGCAGCAATATGTAAAGATCGAGCCTAATATTTGGCCTTTGTCTAACTCATCTGTATGGCTTTATCCAGGTGTCCTTCTATGTTGTTTTAAAAGGTATGCTGATGGCCCTATCACAGTCACACCACTGCAAGGGGATATACATACATACATGCACACCAACCATGTACTATCATTGTTGGGAGTTTAACCTCTACCTGGCTAGTATTACCTATGTTGTTGCCATATACATGATGCAAGTGCCACAGAGCCTGTTTATTGTAGGTGTGTCTGCCACTACTATTCAGGTAATTGACATATACAGGTGATGTAAGGATTGCCACTGGGAGTTTATAAAGCCCTAATAATGTTATAACTATCTCACCCACACACACAGTGCTGCATGTGGACATGCATTGAAACACATGCATACAGAGTGGCCACTTTTGTGTTTAGAAGACCTACCTATCTAGTTACCTACACTACATGCCGACATAGGTATTACATGCACAACAGTGGTATTGATTTAAAAAATGTGTAACTTTTTTCTAAGGTGGATGACATCTCTAGGCCCTGAATAGGTTGTCAATGGGAGAGTTAACAGCGTGGAACAGGCACACTAAATGGTATAACCATCTCACACACACACACACACACACACACACACACACACACACACACGTGACAGCCATGCTGCTACAGGGGATATGCATACACAAACACATACTCTCACACAGTTGGCACTATTCAGATTATAATCCCTACCTACCTATCTAGTTGTCTGTGCTAAAGTGCTACATACTTATTGCATGCACCATGGTGATTATCTGCTGGAAATATACTTCACAACATCATACACCAATTAACCTAGACAAAGCCTTCATTAATTGTGGGATATACTCGCAAAATATAGGGATGCTTTTCACATATTGCTCTTACATACCTAGACAACTAATAGGGTAACAGGTTTTGTGTCAGCATGACCTTTCAGTAGGGTATGACATATGTAACACATATGTCTGTCAATATTTCTGACATCAACCCTCATTTATTTGACAGTGATTTGACAGAAAACCCCTTTTGTATGAGACATTGACCACATATATGGGGCAAGCATCTGGTCATTCTACAATAAGGTGTACAGTGGAGTGGTATGGCCTACAGAGCTTAAAATGGGGCATCTAAGGTGGATGACATCAACAGGCCAAGTGATGTAATGCCATGGGGAGGAGGCAAACAGGCCACAAAACAGTATAACCAACCTCCGCTTGGACTATGCAACACTCACACACATATATAGTATTATAATTGCCAGTATTGGGATTCAAACCCCTACCTATCTAGTTGTATGTACTATAGTATTATGTACTTATTGCAAGTGCCACAAAACTTAGATGGCTGAGGAGCTTCCAAAGGTGCTTCTAAGATGAATGTCATCAGCAGCTCTTGTAAAGTAGGGCAATAGGGGTATTTAGTGTGTGGAACAGGCCTCAAAATAGTTTAACATATAGACACACGCACACACACACACACACACACACACACACACACACACACACACACACACACACACACACACACACACACACACACACACACACACCAGTACTGAGATTAGAACACCTACCTATCTGGTCGTATGTACTATAGTGTTACATACGTAGCACATGCGCCATGAGCTTTATGCATTTGAAGAGTATCTGCCACTGCTGTTGGGGTGGATGTCATCAGTAACTGCTGACAGATAGGCTACTATTGTGGAGGACACTGGTATCAGGGCCATTAAATGGATGGCCATTACACAGACATAGGCCTATTTGGTCTGTGTATACAGATGTAAGTGTAAATGATACAGAAACACACACAAGGTGGGTGATATGAAATTACAACCCATACATCACTAGTATTACACAATGGAGCTGACCAAAGTACTTCCACATGTCACTGCTTACAATTGTGGTGCAAATGCCTCCACCAGTGCATCCCTCTATGGCTTTTGGAGTTTCTGTCTCTCTCTCACTCTGCCTCTTTCTTTCTGTCTGACTGTGACTATCTCTCTCTCTCTCCCTGTCTCTACCTGTCTATATTTTATATATATATGTATATGTTACCTATAAATATATATATATATATATATATATATATATATATATATGTGTGTGTGTGTGTGTGTGTGTGTGTGTGTATATGACATGCCAGATAGATGAGGGTAATCCTGTGTGATAGGGGTGGGGAGAAGCAGATGACATGTATAAGGCTGTCTGTATACAAAGGTATACATGGACAACACAGCTCTACAGTGGGATGTGTGTTCAGACAAGGGGTGAAGTGTAGAAGCATGCCCAGTATGATCTTCAGTACTAACAGTGTTAGTCCATTCCAGAGCTGCATGTACTCCAGTCCAGACTTTTGTGTGCTACAGACAATTGGCTGATAAATCTGTGTAAACAGTCTAGAAACTCAGTGATATAGTGGCTGAGGGATCTCCTGGCTGTGTGCTACCCTTATTGAGTCATATCCTGGCATGGGTATAGGGTGCATTGGACTGAGCAAAGGTTTCCATAATATGTGTGGTATATTCTACATAGCACTATGATTTCCTGGTATGTCAGTGGCAGATTGGTGTAGACTAATGTGAGGAACCGCTGTCAGACATTTGTTTACTGACTCCATACAGTAAAGGAAACCTAAGGTACTGAATGAAATGTTCTAGTGTGCACAATCTACGGTTGTGTAACCATTGCTTCCCCACCCCCTTGTATGTGTATCTTGGTCCTTGTGTACTGCAGTCACAGGCATTGTCCACATTTGCTGCTATTATGCATTTGTAGTTAAGGTGTGATGGGGCAGAAGTCGTAACCTCATGCACAGGGTTATGGACTTCACCCCTCTGACTGTACGTGTTTAGCAGGCTGCACATCATTGTGCCCCATACTATGCCCACTCCACCTATCTGGACCTCTTCGGGTCTATCAAGATACAACCCTTTACCCTGATGCTGGTCGACTTTAACTATCCAACCAAAGACTGGAAGAAACGCTCATGCCAAAACACAAATGCCCAGAGATTCCTTGATTTTGTCAATGCAAATGCCTTGGGCTAGTTGATTGACACCCCCAAAAGAAGTGAAAATATCTTGGACTTGGTATTAACCAACATGAGTAATCACTGCAGCATCCCTACAGTGGCATCCTCCCTGGTGAGATCCGACCACAAAGCAGTCACTTTCTGTGTCACCATCTCGCCTGACCACCCCCCCCTCCCCAGCTAGGGTCAGACAAAAAAAAATCTGCAAAGCTGATTACAACCTCCTGAGGGAAGGTATAAAGAACATCACAGCCCCCTCCCCCTCCACAGAAACTGGAACATATGTCCAAACTTACACCAAAGTACTATATGAGCATTTATACAGCTGCATGGAATCGTGAATACCAGACTGGACAAAATCATCCTCCTCAAGGAAGAGTAAACCTGTATGGTGAACTTTTGCAATAAATAAACTCTATAATAAAAGGAAAACCTTGCTGTCCAAGACCAGGAAAGAGCAGCTGTCTAATTGGAGGCAATCTCTCCTTAGCCTGAACAAGCAACTAACAGCACTAGTAAAATCCTCCAAGGCAGACTTTGAGTCCAATCTGGCCAGATCTACTAAAGACAATCATACGGCCTTCTTCACATATGTCTGCAATCTCAAGGGAAGCACCCAGATCTGCTCAGAACTGGTGGTCAAGTACACCACATACACAAACCCTGTAGATATAGTCAATCTACTGGCAGACAGTTTCAGTGAAAACTTCACTCCTCTGTCCCCCAACAGGAAAACAAGACATCCCCAGTAAATGTATAATTTTTTGGAGAACACTAATAACAGTGTATATAATTTAATGAAAACTGAATGGTCTGCTTTAGTAGCTGTTAGTAACAACAGGAGTCTTATTTTTAAACCTTCTGATAAGGGTAACAAACTTGTTATTATGGATGTGACCCAATATTTGGGAATGTGTTACAGATATTTAAATGATGAAAATGTTTATTTGAAGGTATATCTGTCTGTGTATGAGTCTGCTATTAATGAGTATCTAGATTTGACTGGAAAGGGTGTGAGACTGGGGTATATTTCTACAGATGATGCCAAAAAGAAATTTAGTGTGGATGGTGTTGATATTGCTTGTTTTTACTGTTTGCCTAAAATACACAAAGTTTGTCTAACCCACATGGACATCCTATAGTATCTGGGACTAAATATTTTGCACATATAGGTTTTTTTTGCATCAGCTTTTATTACCAAAGGGGATGTTGTTACCTTCATATATTAAATATGTTTTTGATTACTAGAACAAAATTAATAATGTGAAATTTAATAGGAATATGTATTTTGTTACTATGGATGTTCAGAGTTTATATACAAATGTTACTTATACTTTTGGCATTGAAGCTGCTAGGTTGTTCTTGGGTGAATCACCTGCCACAAAATATATTATAGAATTGCTATAATTTTGCCTTGAAAAAAATTGTTTTGAATTTAATGGGGAAATTTATCAACAGAAATGAGCAGCATTTGCTCCTTCATATGCCAACCTCAGCATGGGGTTGTTTGAACTAGAATGTATATATAGATCTTCATTCTATATACAATATGTTAAATTTTATGCTTGGTTTATTGATGATCTAATTTTTTTGTGTTATGGTGGAGAGGATAAGGTGGATGAGTTTACAAAGCACATACATTCGAATAGATTTAATTTGTCATTTGATGGCATACAAAAGGGTAAAAGAGTGTCCTTTTTGGATGCCGAATTGGATATTTCTAGATCTAATGGATTACACATAAAAGTGCATAGAAAATTTGATGGAAATAATCAGTAGTTAAGAGCTTTTAGTTGTCATCCCCCACATACGATTGAAACCCTCCCCTGTAGGGAAATGGTGCGGATTAGTAGGTTATGTAATGACCCCATAGAACTTCAAGATAAGATGTTGAGAACATGCCTGATGTTTGAATCTAGGGGATATAGCAGCTCAGTTATTAATAGAGTGATTACTAGGGTTCAAAAGAAACAGAGGGAATGTTACCCCAGGTGTAAAAAAGTTGGTAATATACTCAATGGGAGTTAGACTGACATTTATTTTGTGTCTATTTATAGCTGTTTCAGTAATATTCTAACAGGTTGGATAAAATACTATTGGCAGAATATGCAATCTAGTGGAGACTCTCAGTTATAGTTATCTGTGAAGTTAGAATCTTCATTTAGGGTGGGGAAGAGTTTAAAAAACTTTTTAGTAAAAGGAAAATTCATTATGCCTACTGTTAGTTTACACAATATGAGATTGATTACTGGCACTCATGTGTGTAGTAAATGCAAGGTTTGTAAATATATTGTGAATAGTTTTGGGAATATTAGTGGACGTAGATTTACAGTGAAAGGTTTTGTTAGATGTGATACTACTGGTATAATCTATGCCCTTAAATGTCCATACAATAAATTTTACATTGGCCAGTCTCAAAGGGCCTTTAAAGTAAGACTTTTAGAGCATAAAAGAGATATAAAAAATTTTAAAGAGACTAGTTCTGTGGCAGTTCATTTTCACCAAGTACACCAGGGTTCATCTGTGGGTTTACAAGGTACTATTTTAGAAAAAGTGGAAAGAATCAATTTTGTTTCTACTGATACTTATTTTAATGATAGACTTTTATATAAAGAAGCCATCTATATTCTTAAATGTGATACTTTTATACCTAATGGTATGAATTCTGAACTTAATTGGAGATTTCTCCTTTAATTAAGTATGTAATGTTTTAATTGAGTCTTTATTGAATAAGTGGAAGCACTATTTATATTGAGTGTTTTTTTGAGTGTGTATTCTCCTTTGAAGGCATTCCAGCCAAGATGTCAGAGAGTGAATAAAATTTGCTTGGACTTTTATTGGGTCACTGGTTTGTGGTTATTTTTAATTATTTTATTGTTTGAGTTGTGTATTATTTTGAGTCCAATCTGGCCAGATATACTAAAGAAAATCATAAGGCTTTCTTCAAATATGTTCACAATCTCAAGGGAAGCACCAAAATGTGCTCAGAACTGGGGGTCAAGGACACCACATATACAAACCCTGTAGATATAGCCAATCTACTAGCAGTCAGGTTCAGTAAAAACTTTACTCCTCTGTCCCCCATCAGTAAAACAGGATATCCCCAGTACCTGCCTCCCTCCCCTTATCTCTAGGGAGCAAGTCATCACTGCCCTCTTAAAGGCAATAAATACAGCCTCCATGGGACACGATAATATCCCAGGCTGCATCCTACATGAAGTCAGGCAGGAACTTGCAACACCATCCGGCACCCTATTCAATCAAAGCCTGAGTACCAGCTTTATCTCAGCTGAGTGGAGGTCAGCTACTGTCATCCCTTTGCACAAAGGTGAAGCATCCACCGATCCAGGAAATTATAGACCCATCAGACTGACTAGCCTGATCTGCAAGGCCATGGAACAGATTATCATGGAACTTATTAACAAAGACATTGGGAACCTCCAGACACTTGATCCACCACAGTTTGCTTTTGTCAAGGGGAGGTCATGTCTTGGTAACTGTCTCAAAGAAGTCCACCAGGTTTAGGAGGCACGATCTGCCCTTGACAAAGCCAAACTGGGTAGGGTCCAGTGTTTGGATGTTTCCAATGTCTCTGTTAATGAGTTCCATGATGATGCACTCTATAGCCTCTCAGACCAAGCTAGTCAGGCTTATAAGGTGATAGTTCCTGGGGTCTGTTGTGGCACCACCTTTGTGGAGCAAAATAACTGCTGCATGCGCCACTCTATGGTATGTAGCCTGTGGAGAGGCTGAGTTTGAACAGTGTGTTTAGGTGAGGGGTTAGTTTGTCTTTGAGCTTGTGTAGGACACAGCCTGGGACACCGTCCGGTCCCATTGATGCTGTGTTTTTGGCTTTGGAGAGGGCTGTTTTAACCTGAGTGTCTATTATTTCAGGGACTCTGCATTCTTCTGGTATGGTTATGGGCCCTCTTGGGGGTGAGTGTGGGGTGAAGTTTAAGCTGAACCTGTCTGCCAGGATGTTGGTGATATCGGTCCGTTCAGTGTGTTTTGTGCCATTCTGCACTAACTCTGAGCAGATCTGAGCATTGCCACTTAGATTCTTGACATAGCTAAAGAATGCCTTGTGGTTATCTTAGGAGTCCTTGGCAATTTTTCTTTCAAAGCTCGCCTTGGATAATTTTATGAGGGATCATAGTTTCTTGCTGATACTGATCAGGGATGTCTTCCCTTCTTGGCATTTTACTCTTTTCTGTACTAGATTCCTCCTTCTTTTGTATAGCTTGTTTATGGCCGGAGTCCACCAGACTCATTTCCTTTTCTTGGAGGAGTGAGTCTTGGTTTTGCTTGGGATGGCATGATCCCTGCATTCTTGTAGGTGCCCGTAGAATGCATTAGTAAAGGATTTTGCAGCTTGGGCAGTGTTATCCTTCAGCATGGGGGCTTTGAAACTTTCCACCTCAGTCTTAAGTAACGTGAAGTTTGCTTTTGAAAAGTTTTCATGGTGGTTTTCTTGTCCGGGGGTGGGGGCGGAATGTGGATATCCAAAGTGATTTGATTATGGTCAGATCTAACTAGTGAGGGGTTGATCTCTGGTGTGGAACACCAGTCGCCCATGTTGGTGATGACCAGGTCCAATATGTTGTCACCTCTGGTGGGAGTACTGACCAGTTGAAACAGGGCATTTATAAATTCTAGGAAATGTTGGGCAAGGGAGTTAGTACTTGAGTAGTTCTCCCAGTTAATGTTTGGGTAATTGAAATCACCCAATATATCCATATGTGTGGCCCCCTGTTCCTCCACTGTCCAGCTTTCCTGCAGTAATGTATATTTCTTCTGGACCGTCTGTATAACTCCAACTTTAGGGGTAGCTGACAAGCAGATTTGTTACCATGGTCCGTCTGGAACCATGGACCCTGACAACCACAGTCCTATAGTTAGACCAGTAGGTCATAATAGCCACCAGTAAGTGGTGTGTACTTCCTGACACTATTAGCCACAAACATACACAAGCATATTAACCCCTGCATATTGTAGAACTGAAACAAGGTATCAAGTTGATTGCGACAGGCCTGGGAATTTGTGGTCTGCTGCTATTACCTTACAAACTTACGTGTTACTGCAGTTGTATGTGAACACAGGTGTGTTGGGGGGTGTCATACCGCTCAACTGTACACATCTTTACTGACTGTCCAGAAGTTTGGCTCATATTTTGGTTCCATTTTTCATTACATATGTGGTTGTGTGCCAAATATTAGTGAAGTTATTTAAGACTGAAGTTAAAAAGTTATGACAGCCATTTGAGTTTCAGACTTCTTGCCCACACTACAGAGAAGTCATGCTACTGCAACAGCTGTTATTGCATCAACTTTCAATGCTTATAAGATCAATCTTTATGGCATGTGCCTGTTTTTGAGACTTTGCCACACATTTCTTGATGGGTTTGTACAGGTTTCCTGCTGTTTGAGGTTTGGACCTATATATGGGACTCCAACATTGACATCCATGCATTTGTCCTGTGATCCCGCTGTTTGTAAGTCCCCCACACAGTGCAGGGGATTTTGCTGCCAAAAGGCCTGCTGCATATTGTTTGGCAGGCAGAACCTGGCAGTGTGTGCCTGTTGTCCCACATAGCTGTCCATTGTCTGGTGCTATCCCAGTAACCCCCTCCATTCTCATGCATACATGCAGCAATACCATACATATGCTACCACAGTATACTACACCATTCATTTATTGTTAGGAAGCGTGACATATCTTGTGGCAGCAGCAGTTATGAGGACACTGCTTCAGGTCTGTCGGATGCACACAGTGCACAGCCTATACAAGGTAGGGTATAGGTAGTGTGATGTGTGTGGCATCCTTTTTACTGTGTGTACAATAGATGTGTCAGCCCCTGGGTCCCTAAGGTGTCAGTGTATGTGCTATGCATTGCCTCTTTGCCAAGGTCAGGGCATACTGGGCATGTGTATGTCTGCCTACAGGGACGGGCTGAGGTGGGTCCTCCTCCAAGTCTCCCTGTGCCTGTGGTAACCTTAACACTGGTGGTGTCTGTGTGTCCTGTCCCTGTGAGGTTCCTGCCGCAGCTGTTTCCACAGGATCATATTGTGCAGCATGGCACATACTATAAACATGTGTGCACACGTGGCTGGAGAGTACTGCAGGGCTCCACCTGATATGTCAAGGCAGCATAACCATGACTTCAGAATCTCAAACACACACTCTACAATGTTCCTAGTTTGTGTGTGTGCCTCATTATGGCATTCTTCAGTGTGTGTGTGTGTGTGTGTGTGTGTGTGTGTGTGTGTGTGTGTGTGTGTGTGTGTGTGTGTGTGTGTGTGTGTGTGTGTGTGTGTTTGTGTGCATTTCTGATTGGTGTCATCATCCACAGTTCCAGTGCATAGGCAGCATTCCCCATGAGATGGACATACTGGATTCCCACCTGGCAAATGCCTGGTACAGCTGTGAGGCATGCCAGATATGGGAGTCATGATAACTGCCAGGGCTGCCAGCACACACATTGATGATAATGCCCTGGGCATTGCACATGGCCTGGCAGTTGATGGAGTGATAACCCTTCCAGTTGACGTAGACTCTACCCTCTTCACCGGGTGGTGCTTTGATGTGGACATGGTTGCAGTCTATGGCACCCAGTACCTGTGGGTAGATTGCTATATAGTGGAAGAGACGCATATTGATGGTCACCTCCACAGGGGTGCTGGGGAAATATATGTGCTCAGTGGCATGACATGGCATGACATCCAGGAACTGTTGGAGTGCCCTGCATGTGGATGCCTGTGAGACCCTCACAATGTCCCCAGTAGGCCTTTGGAAAGTACCGGTAGCTAATATTCTTAAGGCTACACATACCTTTGTTTACACTGGGATGGGTTCCCCTCTGTTGCCTCTGAGTCTGAGGTGAGGGCAGCAGAGCTCAGTGAGTTGCTGAAGTATTTCCCTGTCCAACCTGTAGCGCTCTGCTATCTCCAGTTCATATAGCCCTGACAGGTTACCCTGGATCTGAACACTCTTCTCCTCCTCATTCTGGGCCTATTGTCAGTATCAGCTTCACCACAGCCCTCAGTCTTTAGCACATAGAGATGCAGCAAAGCAACAGCAGCTCCTATCATTTTGTCAGTTAAAATTCCCAAATGTGCACTCCAATTGTGCTGAGTATGTGAGGAAATGAGGTTAAAAGGTGTCTGCATACTTTATACTGGTTTGCTGCAGATGCTGGCTGTGTGATTGGCAGACTATGATACTTTCCACCAGACAGCTACATTATTGAGGGGTTTGAATGGATGATTGTGAGTGGCAGATGCCTTATTAGTCATTTATAGTTGATTGCCTTTTGTCTGCTATTTCCTTTTTTTCCCATTTCCTCCAGGTTTAGGCCTTTAAAACTGTTGCAGCTAGTGGGAACTTTGCTGAGTGGAAAGAGTCCTCCCTGGATACAAACACGCTCAGCATTTCTGATTCCAGCTAAGCATAGCCGAGTGGCCTCAGACACACTCTCTTGCTTAGCTGTGCTTATCTGGTTTCAGAAATGGTGAGTGGTGCTTAGTGGTGTGCAAATCTGATTAGCTGGGCTGAATGCTGCTTATAATTAAACTTGTAAGCATTGCTCAAACCAGCAAAGCACAACCATGCACTGATAAGCATTGCTTAGTTTTCATTTATATAAATGTACTAATTGGACATTAATTTCTCATTACTGACATATTACTAAGTGTTATATGTTTTACATTATATAAAATTCCCCTATGTGCTTTGATTACATTACCTTGGGGTGTGGCTGTACTGTATGGGAGAAACCAAACTAAAATGTTTGCCCGGACGGCAAGTGCAAAGGCCCAAATAGACAAAATACATGAAATGAACGGCCAGCACCAAATGGGGAATAAACACCTTTTATTTTGAACAGACCAGTTTCAGGCCAAAAGAGCCTTTATCAATGTAAAAACAAATGGGTCAAGACTACCCAATTATAAGTAACTGGAACACCACAAAATATACAATGAATGCTACATATTTCAGAACATCTCAGCAATGCGAGGAATAAAGTTACTACCAATGCTTTATATAAGCAGACCCTTATGCATAGTACTGATTGTTTTCATTTCACTATTATTGACAAAGTAGGTGGACACAAATTCATTAAAGCCAGATGGCATGAGATGTTAACTAGGAAGGAAAAAGGTTGGATAATTAAATTTGGTGGATTATTCCCACCAGGTTTAAATGAACATCTGTAAAAATCTTTAATGTTTTACGCATCAATTTTGCTTTTTGTATGTATATTTTTTGCATGTACATTTGTTTTGTTAGGGTTATTTAATATTGGTGGAGGGTATTTGTTTAAGATTTTTTCAGTAGTTCTGGTGAATCTAATGAATTATTAATGAGTGATTGTATGTCATTGGGTATTTGGTGGTGTTCCAGTAACTTATAAGTGGGTAGTCTTGGCCCATTTCTTTGTTACATTGATAAAGGCTCTTTTGGTCTGTTCAAAATAAAAGGTGTTTATTCCCCATTTGGTGCTGGCCGTTCATTTGATGTATTTTGTACTGTATGGGACACTTGTGTTTACATGGGTGAGTTCAAATCATATATACAGGCCAGTTTCAGGCCAAAAGAGCCTTTATCAATGTAAAAAAAATGGGTCAAGACTACCCAATTATAAGTAACTGGAACACCACAAAATATACAATGAATGCTACATATTTCAGAACATCTCAGCAATGCGAGGAATAAAGTTACTACCAATGCTTTATATAAGCAGACCCTTATGCATAGTACTGATTGTTTTCATTTCACTATTATTGACAAAGTAGGTGGACACAAATTCATTAAAGCCAGATGGCATGAGATGTTAACTAGGAAGGAAAAAGGTTGGATAATTAAATTTGGTGGATTATTCCCACCAGGTTTAAATGAACATCTGTAAAAATCTTTAATGTTTTACGCATCAATTTTGCTTTTTGTATGTATATTTTTTGCATGTATATTTGTTTTGTTAGGGTTATTTAATATTGGTGGAGGGTATTTGTTTAAGATTTTTTCAGTAGTTCTGGTGAATCTAATGAATTATTAATGAGTGATTGTATGTCATTGGGTATTTGGTGGTGTTCCAGTAACTTATAAGTGGGTAGTCTTGGCCCATTTCTTTGTTACATTGATAAAGGCTCTTTTGGTCTGTTCAAAATAAAAGGTGTTTATTCCCCATTTGGTGCTGGCCGTTCATTTGATGTATTTTGTACTGTATGGGACACTTGTGTTTACATGGGTGAGTTCAAATCATATATACACTAACACTGGAAATTTGGATCATCTGCACTACCCTGGCTAACAAATATCGATTACTACATCTTTAAATAAAATAAAATTATTTATCAATGCTTTCCTATTTAAAAGCTGACAAAAGGCCTGTCTTGGTATTTGAACAGTGAATTTATGCATACAAAGCCAAAACTCTAACCACTAAGCTACTAGATTTGTCCAATTCTTCAGCTATGCATTTCTATATAGCTCTTTCATAATACAAATGCAGTGGGAAAAAATATACAAACATTTTAAATGTATATATAAAAACCTGTCAGTCCATCAACTTTCTAAATTTGTAAGAGCAATACTTAAAAGCTATCACTATTTCTGTCCTTTTGGCCCACTTTTAGTAATGCATTTCTCTGGACTTGTAAGCTCCAGTGTGTTTACACCTGCATGACACACACCCTTTTCATGTCAGCTGCCTCTTCTGCCTACACCATTGCATTATAGCGCCTACACAGTTAGGTACCTGCAGACCCGGTGGCCCATTTTGCTATTTAGTAAACTTAGCTAATTTGCATGCAGCTAATTACCTATACCCTAGTTACAGCACTACATGACAGCCTATGTCCTTAGCAACCACTGTTACCTGCCATGGTCTGAGTATGCATGCTGGACAGTATAATTGGGAATTTACTTTTAGCTAAAATAATCCCCTTTTAGGATTTTAATTTAATATTTGGTCAGACCCCATGCTTGGGCGGCACTGCTCTTCATTTGCACATAGCATATGTGCATGTAAAAGTAACTTGGATTTTTTTTATATTTTGCATCAATTTTACATGCCAGTCCTCATAGTTTTGGCCATTGGCATGCCTGATGCAACTAATACATGCTTTATTTTGAGTTGTTATCCCCCCCCCCTTTTTTTTTTTTTTTGCAGTCCTGTACACAAAAAGTTTTTGTATACATTTCTAATGCAGACACGGCTCCTACATGGATACCTGTCTGCTTCCTGGATCAGTAAATAACCTAATTTGCATGGTTTTCACCAGCAAATGAGATGATTTACATTCCACGATCTTGTCCATGGTTGAATAGTGCTGGGAGGCTTGTGCACGCCCCCAGCACCGTTTCCTGGATCGCAAAGGCTCCAAACTCAGTGTTCAAGCTGTTACACTATGCTTACATGGAAATTAGCTCTGTGTAAGCGTTATTAAATTCTAGCCATACTGTATCAAGTTTTTTTTTTTTATACAGCATATTGCCTTTCACTGGTAATTTATTTATTATCTATCTTCTTAAGAAATCTTGGCATTCTATTATCTTGCTGCACCATTTCTTTCTCATTTTTATAGCTTTGATTACTTCTTCTGATAAATTGTTTCCCATGGATTTGCAACTTTTTATTTTTATACCATGTTAGCATTTTTCTTGATAATTTTCCATTCCTTCATTTATACTTTCTTGCCCTCTTTTGTTTATCCTCATCAAGTTCCAAAATCTTTTGTATTTACATTTAAACATTTTCACTAACCTCTCTTTATCCTTCCTTATCCAAGGTAACACCAATATAAATTCAGAGAAGTAGAATATACAACTTGATTTATTATTCCCAGTCCTCCTTCAGTTTTACTCAAATACAACACTCTTCTTTTCACTTGGTTTAACATAGAACCCCATATAAATAAATAAATATACCACTTACCGTACTTCCATTCAAAACAATTATGAGATGTTCTCTTTAAAAATCCATTACTTTTGATGTTTCATACCATATCACATCTGGACCAGAAACTGAATCTACATTCACTTTTGTAAGTACCTTATCTATCTAATTTACAATAATTTATTTTTCAAATCCTTCCTTAGCTTGAACTAAAAATTCCCTTACTGTCCATATTCTGTTCTCTTTCTTCTTACCCTTATACAGATATTTCACATAATGCACCACTCGACCCCTGCTTTGATCATGTTTTTTTTACCTCTCCATTTATATTTTCCTTTTCTCTTATTATACTACTGTCTTTCTTAAATATTTTAATCAAATATGTAGACATCTTCTCTTTTTTTCTTGCAAATATTTTGTTTAAACAATCAAGCCTAATAATTTTTTATTTGTTTCTTTTATATATTTCTTTCTCTTTATCACTATTATTCTCTAGCATTATTCTCTAAGTTTTCTAATGCATCTTTATATATTTTCCCACATTTTCCTTTTTTTCCCTTTCTTACATCATTCTGTCATTTGGAAAAAAATACTTTTAAAACTCAACCCACCATTCAAACCACTTTTATTAAAACCCCACATAATTATATGATTCCTCTATAACTATAATACTATTTGCTTCCCATTCTCATTCCATAATTTCTCATTTATCCATTTTACCCCCTTTCTATTTTAGTATATTATTTATTTTCCTTTACCTCTATCCATATAGCTAAACGATCTGAAAACCCATAACAACTGCCTCACTTTCTGCTATAATTAAATATTCTAAAAATACAAACTAATCAATTTCAGATGCATTCCCATTCCTTTTATATGTCCATTAAACTGTAATCCACACAGCTGACTTACCACATTTCATACCTTCTTGCATTTTTTTCACATGATTTCCTTTCTTTTTATGTTTTACACTTAGATCACAGTTAAAATTTCCTGTCATTATAATGTTCATATACACCACTACAGAACTAATACCTGATTAAACAAAAAAAATTTCCCTCTCCATAATGGTGACATAATCATATAATGCTATGGTCTTATAAACTTTTTCTTTCCATCTCACATCCATAATGGCTATCCCATTCTTACCAATGATACATCCAAATTCTTCACTGTATTTTTATGTAACAAAGTTATCCCAGCATAACCATCACTTCCTAAATTCCCTATTATACACCCACCCAACACTTTCTAAGTTTGAATTCTTTCTTCATTTGTTAAAAAATATATATATTCTAAAAAAAAACTCCACATTACACCTACTACACCATTCCAAAACCCCAATCTTCCTGACTATATTTTTAATACTGTTCACATTTATTGAATGTACCCTAAGTTATTTATTTTCCTTTTTTAACTTAAAAGAATATATACATTTTCGCTCTATTTTCTTTAACTGTAGCATTTTATACATTCCACCCATTTCCATTTTTTTTGTCTTTTGTAGTTATCCTATCTTTTTCTGTTTTACAAAATACATTTTCCCTGCTTATATCCCCTTCATCACTTACTTCAGAACAGTCTTCTATCTCTTTTTCTTTGTTTTTTATTTTGTATTTCTTGTTTCTTATATCTCTGTCTCTACTTCTTCTACTAAACATTCACTTCAGTCATTATCTATTTTTTTAATCACTTTTACTCACATTTGCTTTATCTTTTTTCAATCCATTTATAAATGCCTTATCTGATTACATCTATAACATTTAACTCACTTTTTTATCATGTATTGACCTCTCTATGAAATTGCATATGCACTTTTTTATATGCTTTTACGACATATAAATTCCTGAGATCATTTCATTTCTTTTCATATTCACACAGCAACTTCTGCATACCATATGCAGTCTGAAATGTAATGATACAAAATGTTTCTTAGTTTATTAGCTTTTACCTCTTGAGGCATTAAATACAAAGGAATTATAATGTTGTCCCAAATATAATAACTATTCAGGTCATTTTCTCTTTTACTTTGAATCTTTACTGTGTTTCCTTTTTGGATCACCACTTGTTTTCTATCCATCCTTTATCTCTACAAGTCCATCTGCAACAAGTGTTGTGTACAATTTCTGTAACACTCTCTAAAAGTGTTTCTGCTTCCTCCTTTTGGATTTTTTCCATGATGTTACCCAAAGATGCATCCACACCATTTTTTAGTTGATTCTGCAAAATGAGTTGTAACAATACATTCACTTAATACAGAATCCTCCTTCTCTATCTTCATGAACAACTCAAACTGAAAAGCTGTTTCAGAATCCTCTAATGTTTTGCAAACATCTTTCTCCATTTCAGCACTCCTCATTTCCACCAATCATCTCCCAGCTACCATTGAGCTAGGAAAGCGATGTGCACTTAAACTCACTAGCTCCAAAGCCTTGAATTAGGGAAGTTCCCTGATGCCTTTGCCAAATTTCCCATAGCAATACAACTACCACATTAGGTCTCCCCTGAAAAGCAACTAGCAACTAACCTAATGTGACTAACCTGATCAACAAAGGATAAATAAATACAATAAATGGTAAGTATGTACTGCAATCCAGTAGGACATGACACATATAAAGAACTTAGTCACTTTGACCAGCATGTTAACAGACTACTGTTCTTCTCTCCATACTTTGCTGTCTAATTATAGCAAATATGACATGCATGCACTTGCAAAATGAGGGGTATGGTCATGTGACATATACTAACATGCACATAAATCAAGGCAACTAGGTTGTGTTTAGGAATGTTGTTATATCACTATGCATAGGCTGTATGTATGTGTATAACATAAATGATAGGTAGCCCAGATAAGACTTAGGCCAAAGATACATGCCAGCATTATTGCATAATGACATCAGCTACAGAAGAAATGCATCAAATGTCATGTTATAAGTAACTGAGTATGATGCATTTCCGGGACAGCAATCTATATAATGTGTAGCCTTCCTGCTGCAGTTGTCAAAACATACATGTTGAAATACAGAACTCTATCAAAGTGCACACGTGACTGCTGTATAGTACATCATATTTAGCCCTGAAATGAGCCTTTTTAAACAGATTGGTGATACCTGTATGACAATGCAGCAATATAAATCACAACCAGAAGAAACATTAATTTGTATTAGTAAGTGAACAGCTAAAGATTTACATTCCACATACATCAACTGTACACTGGTCTATAGCAAATGTTATCATCCACCATGTACAGGTCAATAAGTCTATTGCATGGACATTGGCAAAGCCAACCTTCCAGAGACAAATTTTATTCCTTTTTGGCAAAGAAGAATACATGGCAAGAACTATCACATTACATTTAGTAACTAATGTTCTTTTTGCTAAATGGCACATGCCTACTACATCATTATACTGTGCATGCTCATAGGAAAGTACCACACTAACTACAATAACATTGACTATACACCCCATAGCCATAAGAATACATCAAAGCAAAGGTCCAGTCACACATTGTGGCAATATTGCAGCATGGCAGTCAGCAAAAAATGATGAATAAACTATTATTATTTTAAAGCCCAATATTATGAACAAAATAACAAAGGTATACATATATGTTTGCATTAAGTCATGTGATAAATATTAGCATTTCTGAGGAACTGAATAATGACTGGAAGCATTATCTGACATACTTAGCAGTTACATCTTGCCAGACTAAAACACATGCCTGAGATCAGACCTCAGCAAGGGGTGTATCACCCATTTATATATCTGATGTGTCATGAAGAACACACCTAGTTGAAGGGATTACATCAGTATCTTACTAAATAGTTATGGCTCCCATAACATGGAGTCTGAAACCTAAAAAAGTGGCCCTCTTACTGTGTCATATCACCATTCCTTGGCTAAGCCATATATGTCTGTCATAATTGACTGGTCATCACCGAAAAGGGTCAATCGACCAGTCTTCTTACCTAGTGAACGAATAGTAAATAAATAAATACCATACCAGATGCAACTCCCAGCCTACCATGTTCTCCGCTGTACAGCACTGTGTATTAACTATGCCTGCCACCAGAGAAAGTAATAGAGAGTATAGCAAAGAACAGATTTCAAACTTTTGATGGCAATTTATCTACAACAAATTACTCTGAGGGATCAAAAAGATGTAGCAATGTTGCTGTTCACACAAGTATGATTTAGCCATACTGTTTCTTGGGTAGGCCACTCTTGGCCATTCATATTGCTTTGTACATATATACTCACAGATTTGAACCAATGTTTATTTTGTCACACATCATATAGGTGTCAATATTAACCACATGCACCGCAGGAGAACTCTTGCCACCAGCATCACAGAGCACTTATTTGACTAGCAAGAAATCCCCAATGTGCTGAAAGGTCTCTGCTACAATAAAACTGGAGATAATAAATTGATGATATGTTGTATATGTCACTGTCATGTCACTACACTCATATTACATTGTTGTTTGCTGGAGTTTTACACTTGTTTGTGTAGATTCACAGTCTACAGAACTCTGTATAAAATGCATGTGCCTCAGGTGAAGTCTTACCACAGCTGTGAGACAGAATGTATTTAAAGGCATGACATCATCATTCTGGTGTAAATCACTTTTTTGGGCTAAAAGTAATGGGGCAGCCCGCTACCACAGTAACTGTACACATTACAACTGTATTGAATGTATTTGAACCCTAGCACTAGAATTACAAATACTCATACAACTCAGTCACTGTAGCTGTTGAATACCTACCTGTCTAACTAATCACAGCATATCCTCTTGATTGCAAACACCACATTAAGAGTCCTACTACAAATGTGAGATAGGGTATGTTTGAAGGCATTACATCATCTTAATGCTGCATGCCATATGTGCGCCTTTAAATTGAATGAGAGAGTGGCATGATATGTCTCTGTGTCATAAAATATTGCATGGCTGTAGCTGTAGCTAACCAACCACACATGCTGCATAATGCAGTCATTCCTCTGACTGTAGAAGCAGAATCAGTCACAATACATAGAAAATGCCAGATTCAAACTTGTGGTTTATTAAGCTCACAATCTACAGAACATTGCTATAATTTCCTGATGCCACAGGAAAAGGCTTACTACAAGGTTTAGTTAAGTCATACTTCACCAAATGAGCTCATCAGCTTTTAACAAATCAGTTGGCTGTGCTAAAAGCATAGAAAGTACTTAATGAGCTCTCTCTGACTGTACACGTACGCATTAGATATGTGGGTGACACCAGTCATATCTTTCTGTACATTCACACATACACATTGACACAGCCAAGTTTACAGACTAATGTCAGCATTCAAACTGAATACCTATCTAAGATTACAAGCTATAAGATATGGCATGTATCATAAGTGCCACAAGAGATGTTTGTTTACAAGTATGTGAGTGGACATTTAAAAGGATGACATCACCATTGATTTGGTAGGATGACGTGTGTGCTAAAAGAAAGATAAAATAGTGGGAGAGCCAAATACCAATTTAAAACTACATATCTCATCTGTGGGTGAAGCCATTCCTGCCTAGCATGACAGAGACACATACACCCAATAGTCAGTTGCTACTGGATTCAAACCACCTTTTTATCCAGTTACATAATCCAGAGAACACAGTATCAGCTGTGAGCACAGCATGAGAATATTTAATGTAATTATGAGATAAAGCACATTTGAAAGTATGACCTCATCAGCATGTAGCAGAATAATTGCTTGTGTTAAAAGTGGTAGAAATTGATGGGGGCCCTTTTCCAGTACAAATGTCTCTTCTGTGTGGAAGTATACAAATCAGACCTGTTGTTGAAGCTATATCTGTCTTAACACCAAAAACATGTTCATTCATACTAGTACTACAATCCTGAATTCAAACCACTTACTTAGTTACACAATCTAGAGTGCACAGTATCAACCAGAGGAGCTGCAGCATATGTCTGATTATGATTGTGGCATATTGCACATTTGAATGGATGACCACATCAGTGTGTGTGTTGCAGAGAAGATAGTGTGCATCACAGGTTTGGGTGGAAAGGAATGTGCCTTGACAAGTAGAAAAAAAACAGCAATGCGTTGATCGCAAGGAATTATATACTGCTGTCATTTGTGTACATTGCTTGACTGTGAATGACATGTGACTGTTTCACAGTTGGAGTGCGGGGAGTGCCTTCTGTGTGGAGTCTGCATGTCCTCCCCACAGTTGGGTGGATATTTGAAAGACATGCGTAAATGGGCGTGCCTTCGTTGAAGGTTGAACGTTGAGCTGGCACCTTGGCGTTCATGAAAATGTACTAACAATCATTAGAGGACTGGAGTTCCACTGTGGCAACCCCTAACGGGGAAAAACCGAAAGACAACAACAACAATGCTAATCATACTTATGAAATAGTGGATTGACAACCAAGCATTCCTGACTGTTCAGCTCAGGATGATTGCATGCAAATAATATTCATTTTATTTGTCAGGTTCCCTTCTTTGTCATGCATAGACAATGTCCAGTGTAAATTAAAAACATGCAGGTCAAAAATATGAAAGTAAGCTAATTAATATCACACGGCAAGTTTATGTATAAAGGTTCCATGCCATTGTACATCATTTGCAACTCTAACGTGTTGGAGAGCAGGCATAAATTTACATTATATAGTGTTGAGAAATGATCGCATCATATCTTCAGTATGACAGTCGATTACAACGTACACATGTAATGTAAAATGCTGACATTGCTTTCTTTTTATGGAAAATAGCTTCCAGAAGTGTAATGCTGATAAACTCATTTGCTCGACTGATGGCAAAGTATTAGCACATGCACATATTTTGAGGTTCTAAATTTAGAACAGGAATGAACAGTGACCTATGGCACTCTATAGCATGCTTTCTACAGGTATGGAGCACAGACATAGAAACTCTCCTGATTCTGATCCATTTCATAACAGATGTGCATTATGATAATGTTTGCTGTGTCATGATTTACACATTTGTCATGATAATCGCAGTAAAGTACTCATTTTATGGATAATGCAGATGCATACTTAGATTGTTGTCATATCTGCTGTCTTTGGATTTGAGGCTTGTTGTACTGCATGCAGTTTATTTATTATTTTATTTTATTTTACATTTGTTAACCGGGATAGTCCACTGGACACAGGTGCATTTTCAGTGGAGGCCCAGGGAGAAAAGCTCCACACATATGAATAACGTGTAACAAAAACAAACTACAAAGTTTACAACGTATATTTAGATACAAAATGCAGTGAGTTTTAATTAATAGTAATATATTCATGCACAGCAGTCAGAATTAGTGAAAACAGAGAAATCCTACACTCACAGTTTCATTAGTCTAAAGAGATATATATAATGACCTCAATCATTGCTGGATAGAGTCATGTGTAAACCAACAACTTTTTAGTGGTTTTTTGGGGTCTAAACCATAACAATCTATTTTATTATATTGTATGTATTTCTACAGTAATAGAATATAGACCTATCTCTTCCTCTTGAGGTATGAGATAGTTAAAGGTGGTGTAGGGTCTAACATAGTGCAGGGTCTAGCCTGGTGAAGTACAAGAGCATAGCCAGTTATTAGTGAGATGCAGTTTTAATGCTTTTTTGAAATGTATGAAGGATGTCATAGTAGTTATGTTATAGGATAGAGGAACCCATATTTTGGATACATAATTAGAAAAGAGGGCATCACCTGCTGTATTATTTGACTTAGTTACTATGAGAATAAGTTTGCTACTCAAACAAAGAGTTCTGTTATTGGTGTGGAGGTGAAGTAGGCTTTGCAATGCAGGGTTTTTTTCTGGTTGATATAAAATTTTATGGGCCAGAGAGAGTTAGTTGTAATGCAGTAGTTGAGGAAGTTCAAGCCAGTTGAGCAGCTTCAAGGATGAGCAGTGGTGAGATCTAAATGGGGAGTCAGAGGCAAATCTAGCTATTTTGTTATAGCAGGAGTCAATGTTAGCTAGGTCTGCTTTTCTAAGGTTGGTAAGAATAGGTGAGGCATAGAGGAGGATAGAAATAAGGTGAGTGTGCGATATTGTAGTTTTGTTTGTTGGGTAAGGAATTGTCTATTTCTATAAAGGGCACCTCGTTTTTTGTGAATTTTCTTGATGGTCTGAGAAATATGAATATCAAATCTTAGATTGTTATCAATCTCAATGCCCAGAAGTTTGGTGTGCTCTGTGGGAGAGACAGGATAGTAGTTTTGTTAATGGACATGATATTAAAGGTAGAAGTTGATGGGGTGGACCTAGTGGGTTTAAAGAGTAATAGTCTGGTTTTAGCAGGGTTTAGGATGAGTTGGATATTTGATAGCCATGTTTCTATAGAGAAGAAAGATTCCTAAGTTAATGTGTGAAGTTCCTGTAGTGAGGAAGCTGCACAAATTAACATAGAATCATTAGCGTATTGGATGACAGATGCTTTGGGAGTGGAGGAATGAAGCTTATTGGTATAGAGGGTGAACAGCAGACGACCTAAAATAGAACCCTGGGGAGAACACCAAGATTAACTGGGAGAAGCGGGGAGAGTTCTTGTTTCCACAAGACTGCTTGCTGACGACCAGCTAAATAGCTCTGGAACCAGGTTATGGTGGGAAGACAGAGTCTTAATTCAGACTGTTCTTTGATAAGAATGTCATGTCTAACCATATCAAAGGCCTTTGAGAGGTCAAGAAAGGTGGCAGAAACACATTTACCAGCATTTCTATGAGAGTTTACTGTATTGCAGAAGGACAATAAGACAGTGGTGGTACTATGGAATTGTCAGAAGCCGTGCTGGGTGTTTGATAAGAGCCTGTGTGTGTGCAAGTAGTGAATAATTTGGAACTGTATGCACTTTTCAAGCATTTTTACTAGAGGGGATAGAATTGTTATAGGTCTGTAGTTTGTAAGCTCTGTGGAGTTAAGTCCTTTACGTAGGGGGATTATGTGAGATATTTTTCATATCTCTGGGACTGTGGCTTCTGAGAGGGATCTGTTAATTAGAATGGCTATAGGGTAGGCCACTGCATGGGCATAAATTTTTAAGAATTCCCCTGGTAATTTGTCAGCAGCCAGAGGAGTGGGTTTAAGTTTTTTGAGGTACTTTTTTATCCTATCTATAGAGACTGACTGGAATTTGAAGGAGCTATTCCTTATGGGAGCAGTGATGAGTTCAGAGGAAGGGTGTGCATGTTGATTTTTCTCTTGGTTGGCTAGGGTCAGTATTGTTTCAGTAAAGAATTTATAAAATTAAGTGGGAATGCTGTCAGAGTTATTTACTAAGGTGGGAGAGTGGGTACGAGTTTTGCCTGGTAGTAGCAATTTGTTAATGGCCGCCCAACATTTTTGAGGGCTATTTTGGTGCTTGATTTGAAGATTGGAGTAGTAATTCATTTTGTCAAGTTTTGGTAGTTTCCTAGCTTTATTCTTAAGCTCCTGATATTTTTGTTTTGTAGCTGGGGACTTAACTACACCATCTGGCTGGATGAGCAAAGAGAGGAATGCACACAAAAAAACAATTAGTCGAGAAGGTAGGTTTGTAGAGAAGTGCTAGGATAGTTAGAAGATATGAGCAGAAAATGTAGGGAGAGCTTAGGGGTGGTAGTAACTATAAGTAGAGGAAGAGTTTTAATTTAAAAGCCAGTAAGATTATTATAAGGAAGAGAGATGTTGTTCTGGTTGATTACTAACTACAGCACTAATGGCAGGTAAGAAATACAAGATTTATTTACAGTCTCAAGGTATAGTTAGAGTCAGTGAGACCTGTGGCTATCCTTTGTTAATGAATGAGCTGGTGGGGAACCATGAAGTGGGCTGCCGAGCTGGGTATTTCCTGGTTGTTTTCCAGGGACCCCGAGTGTCACGGACGGGTAATGACCTGTAAAGGAAAGATATGGGTTAACTGGATATTTCTGGAGATACAGTACATGTGGGTTAGAGGGGGGGGGTTGAAGGTAAAGAGAGTGGTAAGTACAGGAGATATAGGTAGCAGGTTAATATTCTCACAAGAATCAGCAGAGAATCCAATAAAATGTGCAGTAGTTAAGACAGAGTATATCAGATAGCAATTTACCTTTGCTAATACTTCAACAATAAAATGTCTAACACATTGACAAAGTCAGTTAACAATATCCTTTATGATAATTAGGTCCAGAATTATACTTAAGAGATGAGTGCAGCTGTAAAGACTAATTAGTACTTTTAGTCAAATTAGTATGTAATAAACCCACAATATAGTCTCCGCTTTTGGCAGACTTTAACTACACCTTTCAGTGAGATAGCTGACCACTATACACTATGCAATGCAATCCTATGTGTTTGTATGACATCACTGATATTACAGGCTCTGCATGATAACATACATGAAAGTGCCATAATTAATAGACTTCAGAAAATGTATGGCAGTGCAAAATAAATTCATCATATCACCCTCTGTGTGAATAGCAGCTATAGTTGTAAGATATGCCTAATGTAATATACTTGTTACCCCTTAGACCTTTGATTTTATCACACATCTTGCACTTATTGCTGGGGTGTTATAAGTATTTTGGACCAATTGAGAGCCACATAAATGACCAAGCATGCTAATGCTGGTAGGGTCACAGATGTATGTATGAATCCATAGGTACAAGTTTAATGAGAATTGTACTGTTCAATATTTCTGCACCTGATACTGGATTCAAGCACCTGCCTATCTGCATTGACAGTCTATAGACATGATCAATAGCTATTCACACCAAAAAGGAAGGCAGATGTCAGGTCGCAATACACATGCATTTGAATGAAATATGGAGAAACTATAAAACAAGGATGTTTGTATGCAGAATATCTGAAACATCCATTTGGTGTACATTGTAATCTGTAGCCTGTTACACATATTATTATGATTTTTTTTTGCTCTAGTTCAAATTATGGTTATGCAGTCTGTGATCCTATTTGTTTGTTGTAGTAGTGTTCTCAGTAATTCAGTCCTAACAGTTAGGAGTTAGTGCTCACTCACACCTGGTGTAAATGGAGCTATGACTGCCCTAGTCACTGTTGGGGTGTCTAATTTCATATATGTCTCGTGAGCTACTGCTGACATTCCTGTACTCTTGAACTATGTTGTATCTTACTGATGGACAATACTTGCATATGAGATAGTAATTATTGTTATCTCTTCTTTACAGGTTCATCACTTACCTTTGATAACGCTGCTGCTGTCAGTTGTATCTTCTGGTGTTGATTCTGTCTGATGCCCAGAACAGAATGACTACAAGGGTAAGTAGAGGTTGATAATTGTGCAAACATCCTGTTATTGTTCATATGTGCTATTGTACTTAGCTTCTTAGGTTTTCATTTTGCTTGTGAGTGTGTGCGCTATCCTCTGCCTTTTAGCCAAAGGCATAGCATATTATGCATGTTCATAGATTCATAGGTTCATAGGTTGATACTAGGCTATCTGCCCTAGGGCATTTACAAGCCTAGCCAGAGTGTGTTTGGCTTTTGCCACCCTTCATAGATTAGTTGACTGTGCCTCTGTATAGTAGGTCACAGAGGATAGCCCACTTAAGGTTAGTTTACTGTGCCTCTGTCTAGCAGTGACACAGAAGAGATCCCAGGGGTAAATTTACGATCTCCCATCCAAACGTCAAGATTCTTCTTGAAGAGGGTCATTGAGGGGCTCTGTCTGTCATGGATTGGGATTTTGTTCCAGAGTGAGGGGAGCCTCTGGGATATGAACCTGTCCCTCCAGCATGTTCTATTTATTTCTGTGCTGAGGTTTAAGTCACTGAAGCGTGTAGTTCTGATGGATTTGGATTTCTTGAGGTGGAGCATGTCCATTAATTCTGGGTTGGACATGGCTTTATATGTCAGGCACAGATCGCCTCTGAGTAGGCAGTAAGCAACTGAGTAGAGCTGGAGTTTCTTTAGCCTAACTGTGTAGGGCATCTGTTTGAGTCCCTTGATCATCTTGGTGAGGTACTTTTGGGGTCTTTCCAGTTGCTGCAGGTGTCGGGTAAGGTACATCCCAAATGGGGCATTGTATTCAATTATGGGCCTGATGAGTGATGAGTAAAGGGGCACAATAACCTCTCTTGATCTAGATGTGAACCCCTTCATGATAAGGTGGGCTATATAGAATGTCTTTCTAACCACTTTGGCAATGTGATTGTCAAAGGAGAGATTGCAATCTACTTGGGTCCCCAAATCCCTAATTACTTCTTCTGTACTTAATGGATTACCACCTATGTGGTAATTTGTGGGCACTTTCTTTTTCCCAAAGGGGATGACTATGCACTTTTTGGCATTTAGCTTTAGGCCATGGCTCTGGCACCAGTTATCCGTCTCTGTGAGACCTTTTTGGAGGATGCTTGTGTCAGCCGGCGAGTCGATTATGGCCCCCAGTTTGCAGTCATCTGCAAACTTTGTCAGCCATAGTCCTCCTTTGTTAGCCTGTACCTCAGAGAAATATATACCGAACAAGAGAGGTCCCAGGACTGAGCCTTGTGGGACGCCACTTGTAACTGGTTTAGAGTCTGACATGGCACCTGCAATTCTGACCATGTGGGTTCTATCCCTAAGCCAGTTTGCAACCCATCTTGTGACATAGGGGTTGATATTTAAGCTGGTGAGCTTATTTATGATGCCCGAGTGGGGTATTGTGTCAAAGGCTTTTGCGAGGTCAAGGTAGGCTATGTGGACTACCTTCCCTTCGTCTATGGCCTTGGTGACTGTTTCAAAGAAATTGAACAGGTTCAAGAGGCAAGATCTGCCCTTAACAAAGCCAGATTGGGTAAGATCCATTGTTTGGAGGTTCCCAATGTCTTTGTTTATGAGTTCCATGATGATGCGCTCCATAGCTTTGCAGACCAGGCTAGTTAGGCTAATAGGGCGAAAGTTTCCGGGGTCCATTGTGGCACCACCTTTATGGAGTGGGACCACTGTTGCTGTACGCCATTCTTTGGGTACATATCCTGTAGTAAGGCTGAGAATGAACAGTGATTTTATGTGAGGGTTCAGTTCTTCTTGGAGCTCATGTAAAACGCAGCCCAGGACACCGTCCGGTCCCATTGATGCTGTGTTTTTTGCTTTGGAGAGGGCAGCTCTCACCTGTGCATCTGTGAAGTCAGGGAGGCTACACTCTGTTGGGATAGTCATTTGCTCATTTGGGGGGGGAGAAGTTTGCACTGAACCTGTCTGCCAGGATGTTGGCAATGTCTGTGGGTTCAGTGTATTTTTTGTCATTTTGCACTAACTCAGAGCATATCTGGGAGTTTCCACCCAGGTTTCTGACATAACTAAAGAAAGCCTTGTGATTATCTTTAGCGTCTTGTGCAATTTTTCTTTCAAAGCTAGCCTTAGATGATTTTATGAGGGATCGTAGTTTCTTGCTAGTACTGATCAGAGTTGCCTTCCCTTTCAGGGATTTTGCTCTATCATGTAGTAGCTTCCACCTTCTGTTTTACAGCTTATTTATGGCTGGGGTCCACCAGACAGGTCTCCTGCCTTTGGAGGAGTGTGTCTTGGTTTTATTTGGGATAGCACAATCCATGCATTCCTGTTGGCATCATCCATGGCTGCTTGATGTTCCTCAGACTCCTCATCTGTGTCTGTTGCCCCTGCTGGCTCTGCCTGTGGTGTTGGGAAATGCAGGTCTTATCCTTGATATCGTTGTTGAAACTGTTCCCTGACAATTGTAGTATGCAACATGGCAGAGACCATGAGTATTTTGGTCAAGGTGTATGGGTCACACTGCAGGGGACACCAAGATGTATCTAGACATCTGAATCTTCATTTGAGCAAGTCAAATATATGTTCTATAATATTTCTAGTTTGAATATATGCATAGTTTCTACCTTGCACATGGGTTTGTGTACGTTGTTTCTCATAGCTGTCATGAGCCAAGTTTCTAGCATATAATCCACATCTCCCACTAGATACTCTAGTGGAAAATCACCCCTAGAAAACCTTACATATGGGTCAGAGGTATCCCTTATGTGCCTTATGTGTGAGTCTTGAAAACTACCAGCATTACCTGTACACACATTGTAGATGATCCCTTGGGAATTACAGATCACCTGGTAGTTGATAGAGGGATATCCATTTCTGTTGATATATCTCCTTCACTGTTCACCAGATGAGGCTTTTATGTCAATGTGTGTATAGTCCATGGCCCCTAGAACCTCAGGAAAATGTGCTATGGAAAAGAAATGCTGCAAGGGTGTAGCTTTCTCCTCTGGGGTATGAGAAAGCCAGATATGATCCCTTACAAATTGCAGCATTACATTTAAAAATTGATATAATAATCTTAAAGATGAGGTCTGTGACACTCTGAATATATTCCTTGTAAGCCAATGAGAAGCATCTGTAGCTAGTATATATAATGCAACACATACCTTGGTTTCCACTGGAATGAGTTCTTCATGCTTTCCCTGGGGCCTCAGGTGAAGAAGGCAGAGATATATTATTTTCTCTAAGACATCCCTATCTACACTGTAGCGCTCTAATTTTTCAGTATCAGAATGTCCTTGATAGGTCAAACGTGGTCTGAACAGTCTTCTCCTTCTAAGCAGAGGTCAAGCAGTAGCAGCTGCAGCATCAGCAGCCCCCTTTTTCCCATTTTTCTGCATGGGGTCAGGGTATCATGTTAACTGTCACCAGCTCTCTTGATTCAGTGACAAACTCCTGCCTTCTTCAACACTCATGCCTGATTGTTGCAGATCTTTCACACAATCCATCCACCTCATTGCTGGACATCCTTGCTTCCTCTTACCTTCTTCCTGTCTTTCCCAAATCTTTCTCACCAGACTGTCTTCTGCTTTTCTGCATGTGTCCAAATCACCATAATCTGTTCTCTATGATCTTTTCTGCAATTGGAGCTATGTTGGCTTCTGCTCTTATGTCCTCATTTCCTCATCTGTACCACAGTATGCGTCTTACCACCTTTCTCAAACACTTCATTTCCCTTGCCTCTAGCTTCTTCACCTGTTCTGCCTTTACTGCCCAGGTTTTTGTACCATACAGTAGTACTGGTCACACCGCTGTATTGTGCACCTTACTTTTCAGGTTCTTTGGCATTTGTCTGACATAGACTACACCTGACACTCTATGCCAGTCGGCTGCAGCCCCTTTGATTCTAACATTGACCTCTTCATTCAGACTTCCCTTCTCCTGAACCACCCCTCCTAGATACTTGAAGCTGTTTAACTGTTCCACTATCTTCCCTTCTATCTCTATTCTCAACTTCTTCTGATTTCCCCAATTTGCTGCCATTACCACTGTCTTATCTGTGCTTAGTTTCAGCCCATGTACCTTCAGTTTTGCATTCCATTCCCCTATTATTTGCTGAAGTTCTAGCTCAGTGTTTGCCTGTAATGCCACATCATCTGCATACAGCAACTCTGTTGATCGTTCCCCTCCGACCAGCTTGCTCATGTAGTCTATCACCAGTATGAACAGTATTGATCTCAGAGCTGAACCCTGCTGAACACCCACTCCCACTGGGAACCCCCCTGTACAGCTGAACTCTGTTTGTACTTGAGACTTTAGGTCCTTGTACATAAACTGCACTTATTCTACCAATGTTTCTAGGACTTCAAACCACTGCTATTCAATGCTAGAAGTCTAAACCTCAAAATGCACTCTCTTGAGACACTCCTAAAAATGGAGAACATTGATATATGTGCAGTAACTGAGACCTGGTTCAAGGCTCCAGAGAGCACCCTTGCAATACCAGGCTACAACTCCTACCACACTTTTCGGCCACCAAACCAAGATTGAAACACTAAAGGTGGAGGAGTGTCCATATTCACCAAGGATATTCACATCACCAGACTAGTTGCCCAACACAATGCGTCTGAAATTCTCCAGGTGCAACTAACACTAGGTAAGACTGCAATCCAAATTGTAGCTTGCTACAGATCCCCCACCATGCCCCAAGATTCTCACTACACCTTTTTAAACATACTGGAAAATATTGATATACAACCAAACACCCTAAAACTGGGTGATTTCAACTACCCTGCCATTAACTGGGAAAACTACTCATATACCAACACCTTTGCCCAACGGTTCTTGGAATTCGTAAATTCCAGTGCCCTAGATCAACTAATCCATAGTCCCACCTGGGGCTCCAATATCCTAGACCTGGTCATTACCAACATGGGAAATCAATGCTCCACACCTATGGTCACCCCTCATTGGTCAGATCCGACCATAAGCTAATCACCCTTAACATCCACACCCCACCCCCACCCCCCAGTAAGGAAACCTCCATAAAAAAATTCTCCAAAGCCAACTTCATGCTACTCAAGTCAGAAGGTACAAACTTCATGACACCCATGCAGACAGGAACTGAAAGTTCAACTGCTGAGTCCTACACTAAGGCACTGTATGAGCACATCCATTCATGCATGAATTGTGCCATCCCAAATAGAACCAAAATGCTCTCCTCCAAAAAAAAAGAAGCCAATCTGGTGGTCCCCTGCCATAAACAAACTTTACAACAAAAGGGAGAAACTGTTGCAGAAAAGAGAAAAATAAACCCAGGATGCAAAAAACTCCCTTACCAGCCTCAGTAATCCCGGGAACTACCGCCCCATCAGTCTGACAAGCTTGATCAGCAACGCCATGGAATGTATTATCATGGAACTTATAAACAAAGATATTGGCAACCGATAAACACTGGACCCCACCCAGTTTGAGTTCGTGAAGGGCCGATCTTGTTTCCTGAACCTGATTGACTTCTTCGAATCAGTCTCCAGAGCCATGGACAATGGTAAGGCAGTCCACACAGCCTATCTGGACCTCGCCAAGGCCTTTGACACCATCTCCCACTCTGGAATCATAGATAAACCTACTAAGCTGGGCATTAATCCCTACACCACTCAATGGGTTGCCAACTGGCTTACTGACAGAACATACACTGTAAAAGTAGCTGACTCCAAATCCAGCTCCAGACAAGTGACAAGTGGAGTACCTCAGGGTTCAGACCTGGGACCTCTCTTGTTTGGCATCTACTTCTCTGAAGTACAGGTCAACACTAAGGGACTCTGGCTAACAAAGTTCGCAGATGACTGCAAACTGGGAGCCATTATTGAATCCCCAAATGACGTGGATACTCTACAAACGGGCCTTACAGAAATAGATTCTTGGTGCCAGAGCCATGGGCTCAAGCTCAATGCCAAGAAATGTATAGTTACCCCTTTGGGAAAAAACATGTACCCATGAATTACCACATAGGTGGCAGTACACTAAACACTGAAAGTGTGATAAGAGACTTAGCAACACAGGTGGACAGTGGTCTCACATTCAATAACCACATCACCACAACAGTCAGGAAATCCTTCTATGTGGCACACCTCATCACTAAAGGCTTTTCATCCCGAAAAAAAGGAGGATATTGTCCCACTGTACTCATCCCTCATTAGACCCATTATAGAATTCAATGCCCCATTTGGTATGTACCACTCAAGACATCTGCAACAACTAGAAAGGCTGCAGAAATACCTTACTAAAAGAATCACAGGCCTAAAGCAGATGCCCTATGCTGACCGCCTTAAAAAACACCAGCTATACTCTGTCGAATATCGTCTATTCTGAGGCGATCTCTGCTTAACATACAAGGCCATGTCAAACTCAGAGCTGTTGGACATGCTACACTTAAAGAAATCCCAATCCCTCATAGCCACACGCTCCAGGATCTAAACCTTGTCATCACAATAAACAAAACATGCTGGAAGGATAGGTTCCTGACCCAGAGACTCCCCAGACTCTGGAACAGACTGCCCATACATGTCAAGCAGAGCAGCTCTTTGGGCCTCTTCAAAAGGAACCTTGATGATTGGATGGGAGAAAGGAAATTCACCCCAGGGATCACGTCAGTCACCCTGCTAGACAGGGGTCCAGGGAAGTAAATAGTGCGTGAAGAAATAGCCAGGGAATTGTTATGGCTAGGCTTCTATAGGCCTAGTACCAGCCTATGAACCTATGCAGTAGTTGCCCAGATCAGCTTTTTTGGGACCTTGTCATATACCTTCTCCAAGTCTAGGAATGCCCATTCAGACTCTCTCCTCATCTCTAGCTTCTTCTCAAATATCTGTCTCACTGCACACATTGGGTCAGTTGTGCTGCATCCTGATCTGAATCCAAACTGCTCATCTCCCATCTTACATTCTACTACTCTTTGTATCCTTTTATCAATCACCATCTCCAGAATGTTCATGCAATGTGTTAGGAGTTTGATGCCTCTGTACTGCCCACAGATGTGAATGTCACCGTTGTTCTTGTACACTGGCATGAGTATGCTTATTCTCCAGTCATCTGGGATACGCCTTTCTCTACACACTGCTATTAGTACCCTCAGGAGCCATTTTTCCCTCATCTCACCCAACATCTTTTTCATATCGGCTGTCACCTCATCTGAGCCTGCTGCTTTCCCTGACTTCATTTACCTTACTGCTGTTCTTTCTTCTTCTGAGGTGGGCTCCTCTTCTTCCCTTATAATAGGCTGTTTCCTGGGTCAATATAACTTCTGTGGAGTTTTCTTCATTCAGAAGCTGCTGGAAATACTCCGTCCATCTGCCTGTGATGTCCTGTGGACTAGTGAGCAGGTTGTTGCTGGCATCCCTTATGAAGGGTGTCTGATTATCTTCTTTATCTTTCTGTCTTTGCCTTACAACCTGATATAATTTCTTTGTGCCACTTATTGTTTCACTTTCCAGGAGCTGGTAGAATGCCTCTGATGCCCTTTTCTTTGTTATTGCAACTTCTTTGTTAGCTTCTTTGTTAGCCAACCAGTAGTACTTCCTAGCCTGGTCGGTCTTTTCTATCTCCCACTTCTTTCTGCACTCCTTCTTTCTTTTGATGACTTCCTGGACTTCTGCATTCCACCACCAACTTTTTTTGTGTACCAGATTTCCATACCTGGTTTGGCCACATATCTTTTCTGTGGTCCTAACACATGCTGTTTTAAGGTGCTGGCATTCTTGTTCAACTTAACCTATTTCCTCCTCTTCTTGGGGTGTTAGAGCCCTGAGTAATTCCTTGGACTGTTGTAGTTTCTCTCCAGTCAACTTCCAGGTCATCAGCTGGGTCTCTGTGAACCTTAGAGCCTTCTCTGACCACTGCTTGCAGCTGCTTTTAGCAACCAGTAGTTTATACTGCAGGCTGACTGTTTCACTAGGGATGACTTTGCAATCATGGATTCTAACCCATTGCCTTTTTTTTACTAGGAGGAAGCCTACCTGAATTGCATGTTGTCTTCTCTTGTATGCAATCTTGTGTCTCTCTTTCTGAACCATGTGTTAGGTACTATCAAGCCATTTGCCAGACAGAAGTCTAGAATGGCTTCTCCTTCTTTATTCTTATTGCCCCACCCATGTGGTCCCAGGCAGTCCTCATATCCTGCTCTGTCTATCCTGATATGTGCATTCAAGTCACCCATTATCAAGACCAATTCATGTTGTCCTGCTTTATCTAGTAGGTCCTGCAATGGCTGTCTGAATGCACTCTTTTCCTCACTGTCACAACCCTGCTGTGGGGCATAGGCTGAGATTATGAATATTACCCTATCATTACACTGCAATTTGATTGCTATGAGTCTGTCATTGATTCTGATTCGATCCCTCACTGCCTTCTGAATCCTCTCTCTCATTATAATTCCTACACCATTTCTAGCCTGTCACTATCCTGAGTAGTAGAGTCTGGATCCCAAGCCAAGTGGTTTTGCTTCACTGCCATTCCATCTCATCTCTTGGATACATAGGATGTCTAGCCTCCTTTGTATCCTCATGTCATCCACTCCCAGGCTGCATCCTGTCAGTGAACCTACATTAAACATAACAATTCTTAGCTCATGTTGGGCAGGTTGGTTGGTTTTACGTCAGTTGTCGCTCAACAGAGCTATCCCAGGTATCACAGACTGGACAGCTAGACACCGGCCAGCCAGTAGCTTATTGACCCAGGGCTGCTGGTCTTTATGGCGGGCACACACTGGCCAATAGGGACACATATACCCCTCCCTCCATTAGCAAGGTTCCCTGGCATAGGTCAGAGTAGGCCAGGTCCTCAACCCACTTATCACCAGTAACGACCCATGCCCATTTTGGTGACATTAGTCAACATGACTGAATCACCTAGAGCCATATTTTACACCATCAAGTGGCTAGCCCAGCCACAGCATGCAGTCTGTGATCCATGTTCCCCTATCTTGTGGATACTGTGCACCACAATAGTTGCCCATAGCAGTTGGTCTGTATAACTCTTCCCCCTATAGTGCAGCATGTAGAGTCTGTGCTGCTGCCCACAGCTCCATTCATTGGTGAGTTTGAGATGGAAACAGCAGCTGCAACAGTACCTTGTATTAAAGCCTGTTGCACGTACAGGTTAATGACAGCATCAGCAACTTCTAACATTTTTTTTCTACGTGTGTTTCTGACTGTATTCCATATAGTATTGGAATTGTGGCCCCGGAGAGCATAGCATGTATGCGTAGGTTTTACATGTTACTGAATCATTCCATCATGTTGCATTGCTTCATTAGCATGCTATTCACCTACTTAAGCCTTAATCAGCATATTCTACCTCTTACTCTTGTTTTGAAGCAAGGGGTAATGCGCAGAGCTATTTAATGAATACAAATTAGTGGCTCTCACCCCTGCTCATTATGCACACTGTGTTAGTGTGAAGTGAAGGCATTCATGAATCCTAGCCATATTCTACCTCTATTTCAGGAGCAAAACAGCAGGAATGATCACGTTTTTCATAGTCTATTCCAATTGCTATCTATGTCAGGAATGGGACTGTTAGCCTCACAGCAAGTTAATACGGTTAGACTGTGTGTGTGTGTGTGTGTGTGTGTGTGTGTGTGTGTGTGTGTGTGTGTGTGTGTGTGTGTGTGTGTGTGTGTGTGTGTGTTTGTATGTGATTGTGTGTGTTGTGAATGTCTGTGCACATGATTATGCGTGTGTGTGTGTGTGTGTGTGTATGTGTGTGTGTGTGTGTGTGTGTGTGTGTGTGTGTGTGTTTGAGTACTAGATGTCTGTGTGAAGGTATATTTGTGCCACAAATACCGGCCTTTGCTTGTGTATATTGATGTCTGTGCAATAACGTTGACCTGGATGATAGGAGGAACAAAATGCAAGTATTCATTTCAGAGACATGCAAATAAGTTCCTAATGCACTTTTTTATTTCACAGGCCACTACTAGATCTCACAAGTGAAGCACTAATAGCAGTATGATGATAATTTGTCTGATTACCCCCATAATGTTATAGTGAATTACTTCTCGATTACTTCTCTTCTCGATTACTAATAAGTGTTGATTTAATGTAATAAATGATTCTTCTGTTATAGAAGCTATGATCCCTACTTTGGCTTTTGTCTTATTTTTGCAAATTAGTGCCTTTTACTTATAAACAGGAATGTCAGATAAATATATTTTATTCTTAGTACTGTCATCTTTGCCTCTCTTTTGCATTCTCTAAATAGACTGGGATGCTACAATCTCCAGAAGCAATAAAACTAACCCTTGAGTGAAAGAAATATTTCCTAACACATCCATTACAAACCAGATAAAAAATTCTCTGCACTTCTTAAGTATGATTTGTATAAACAAAACTGAGACATATTCATGTAATACAAAAGTAGTTTGATATCCATGTTCTATAAAACAAATAAGACATATCTGAAAATATTGCACTACTGTCTGAAATATACTTTTCCTGTATCATTATTAAACTATTGCACCTGATCATTTTATAATAAAAGCAGATAATAAAAAAGGCATTTCCAAAGTTTACACACATACATATCATGGATGTCTTCCACATATATATAATTTCTCAGTAAAGAATTTTTAAATGTTTAGACAGCTGACAGTTTTCTTGTCTACAGGCAATTCTCAGGTGTAGCGTTGAGTGAATTTTGATTAAATAATATTATCTTATTAAAGGATTTGTTCAATATTTACCAGGCCTGACAGCTGCAGCTGGGGAAATTGCTCAAAGATGCAGCAAATTGTTATTGCATTTTGATGTATTTATACTATGTAGTTTTAGAGCAGCATTGGTCAATGGATATGTTTAAAAAAATCTACATTACACAAATAAATATGATAAAGCAGCTTAAATACTTGTTATTTTCCTGGTTTATATCTATATAATCTATATATATATATATATATATATATATATATATATATATATATTTATATATATATGTATATATATATATATGTGTGTGTGTGTGTGTGTGTTTGTGCGCGCGTGCGCGCGTGTGTGCGTGTGTGTGTGTGTGTGTGTGTGTGTGTGTGTGTGTGTGTGTGTGTGTGTGTGTGTGTGTGTGTGTGTGTGTGTGTGTGTGTGTGTGTGTGTGTGTGTGTGTATGTGTGTGTGTCACTGAGGCACTCAGGCATATACATCAATGTCCATTCTCTATATGGAAAAAAAAAAAAAACCTCCAGAAAAAATGTCTCTCTGTAAAGCAATACGTGAAAATGTATTAAACAACACTGAAATAAAATAAAATAAAAAGAAATAACAACTTTTTTTCCACACAAGTATTTATTCTCCTTGCAGCACTTTCCTTGAAAGCTATTTGCAGAGGTGCTAGGAAAATAATTATCTGTGTGGAAAAGAGGTTTCTTTAACTGAAAGTGTATCACCAGCCTTACAATGTACTGGAAAGGAATGAGTGCAAATGCTCATAAACGCAATCATACAACCATACACAAAACCGTCCTTCCATATTAAGTAAACTATGCCTACATTTGCTGTAGTTCAGAGCACGGAAAATGCAATACAACAGAATTATATGAGAGATTACATCAGAGTTTTACAGCAACTTTATGATATATGTGTTTTTTTCATTAATTTATTACAGTCGGTCATGTATTCATTTTTTTCTTAAAAAAAAACGATGAAACTGGAATAAGTAAAGACCACAAGCCAAAACCAGGAACCAGATTTAATTCCATTCATTTTTTTTCTTAACCATCAAGGGCACAGTGGCTCTGAAAATTCCCTTCTAGTAAAATCTGAGTCCAGGAATACCTACAAAAGTGGTATACAATAGGTTCACATTGTATGGAGATAATTATGGAGCAAGGCAACTGCATAACTATATAAAAATAGTTCAAATAGATTATAGCAGGTAACAGATTACAAAGGTAAGGCCTAAGAAGTAGCAATGCTGCACAATGCAGCATGGTAAAGTCTGCACATATTATAGAAATAGAAAACGCAATGGTAGTTCAGAGGAACAGCTTTATATACCAGTTACAGCAGGCAGTTTTTAACACATTTAAGGATAATATATTAGCCGTCAGATTAGTATTAAACATACATACACACACACAAACACGCGCACACACGCGCACACACACACACACACACACACACACACACACACACACACACACACACACACACACACACATGTCACAGAGGAGTGAGGCTAGAAAGGGCAGTGAGCATGTGGATGTAGGAGGGTAAGGTTAGCCTTTGTTAAGAATGACATTACAGCACAAATTACCTGAAGTGATAAGTAACAAATGTTAAATGGGGTCAGGCTAGGTATGTCAGTCCTGTGGCTAGCATACAAACAAATGTTGAAAAAAATGAGCAAAATAAACTAATTAAATGATTGGACTATGAAGTACACATGGATTATACACAGAACTATATCAGCGACCTTACACTTCAAGTTTTGTGTGCCATGCTCATGTTGGAGTGGCACAATCTGCCAGTTTAGATTTATACAGTACAACGTACTAGTAGTAACATAAAATGTTTAACTTCAAGAGAAAGATAGCATGCTCTGAACCAATCACAGTAGAACTGTAAGTTGACTAATTGGTAAAATAACATTAGACTGATCCTATCCCTACACTACTTATGTAGATGAATCAGCAAATATTTTTAAGAATGAATCCAACTGTCTCCAGTATCTGAAGCTATTACATCTGATATAATAACTTATATGCAGGACTGATCTTTAAGGAAATTCATATGGAATATTATAATTATGAACAGATTAACGTACTTCAGAAATGCATGTCCATGCGCTGAGATTGAAGTATTTGCGGTAGTGTTTATGGCAGTTTATGATCTAATGGAGCTGTCTGCAAATTAAAACACAATCAGTTGCTTATTGAAAATAAAATTACCAGACTAAACATCATCACCATCATCAACTCTTTTTTTTCAAATTTTTAGGTGGAGGTCAAGGTGCTGTATCAACTGTCTCCATTTCTCTATTGATTCAGTGGCTCTTTCCTACCTTCTTTGGACGTCATGCCTGGCTGTCACAGGTCTTCTCTCACAGAACCGTTAATCTCTTTGCTGGATGCCCTCATTTCCTCTTGCTTTCTTCCTGTCTTACTGCATTCCTGTCTGTCTCAAATCTTCTTCATCAAATTACCAGACTTAAACATCCTAGAATAAATATTGAAATTGTAGCCAGATGATAGGTAAATATGTAGTCATAAAATGTATGTCCCTGGGTACCTTTTACTTGATTTGGACATCTCTGGCATGTATGCACAGGTACTTGCTTGAAGAATGCTCAACCATGCCATCTGCAGTATAAAATGGTGTTTGAAGAAATATCTATGAATAGACACCTTCCAAAATGGTGTATATGAGAGTGTATGCATAATTTAAGAGGAGGACTCCATAACAACAACATTAAGCAATATATAACCCAAAGTCCTGTAGTAATACACACTCTTTTCTGATACTTTTACTTTGCATGAAACATTAACTAAAAACAAGAAATATCACTATCGTATATGATTGCATAAAAGAACAAGCAGATAGAATATTAAGACTGTCAAAGCCTAAGTGAGATTCACAGTACTATTAAAGTATTTCAGAAGGCAAAGATCCACTCAAATTCTTGTATACAACAATATCCATTAAAATTAAGTTTACCTAGTGTCGCTTTCATTTTAGGACATGAATAAATGAGTCTTCATGGGTTCTGTTCAAACAGCTTTATTACACAAAAACACATTACTACTGTTAACTATACACTCTAACTTAAGTAACTTATATTGTATTTATTTATTTTATTTATTTGCAGTTGGTTTACCAGGATGGTCCATTGGGCCAAGAAGAACCCGTTTTCAATGGAGTCCTGGGGAGAAAAGCTCCATAAAACTATATTCATAATCAAAGTAGTAGAAGGTTACATAGTGATAAGAAGTATAAATAAGAATATAGCAATTAAAGGTACAATACATGACTTTGAACAAGTAAAAGCTAAAGAACATAAGTCATTATTTACAGATATATTTACAAATGTATATGTTTCTGCTATACAAATAACAGTTGGACACAGAAATACATAGGGCATCTGAGGGTGATAGTAGGGATGAGAATTAAGGGAGGAATGAGCAGAGAGGAAACACTAAGGAGAGAAGACTGAGGAAAGGAGGTGAGGAGCTAGAAGGTGAGTATGAGGAAGAATTAAATTGGCATAGCTATTGGCATACAATTAATGACTATGATCATGCATGCTTACTACCTAACTGCTTCTACAAAATGGAACTAAGGTTGTGTACGTGTAATGAATTCTTTTTACAGAAGGTTGGCATGGCTATAGGCATGGCTTGTGCCAACAGCTATGCCAATCTAGCTTTGCTACAATGGGAAAAGAGTGCAGTGCTATGTAACAGTGAGTTTCTAGGTATGTGGTATGGTACACTCGATTTGTGGATGATATGTTATTTTTAAGGAATGGTTCGAGTGAGCTACTTTCTCATTTTATAGAGTATCAAATACTATGACTTTTTTGAGATTCACATAGAAGTATTCATAAGATGAGATAGATTTCTTTGATGTCACTATGAGAAAGTCTGATTTAAGGAATCTGCAAACTAGTTATAGGAAGCCAAGTAGAAAGAACTCACTTTGTATAAGAATAGTATTCCCTGAAGGCATGTTGTTAAGAATGAACTTAGGGTTCAGATTTTGAGAGTGATGCGGTTGTGTAATGCGGATACACAACTTATGGTAGCCCTTAAGAATCTCAAGGGTGATTTTTTGAAGAGAGGGTATTCTGAGAAAGAAATTGATGTTAATATTACTCATTTACTGAGTGAGAGGAATACAAGAGGCTGACCATACTTTTCTGAACAATCCCCTGGAGATAAAAATGAAGAACAAGTTGCATTTGGAAAGGTGAGAATTCCTATGATTTTTGCACTGTGACATCATAAAAAGGAATGGGGGTATATTAAAAGTCTTTGTGGAACTTAGAGAGGTTGCTAGTGAGAGACCTATGTTTTCTTTTAAGAATAATCTCTCACTAAAAAGGCAGTTATGCTACAGGTCAGGACTGGCTAAATCAGCTTCTGTATCACAGAGGCAAGGGATGTACCCCTGTATAAGCTGTAGTATTTGTGATTGTATCTATACAGGCATGAGGTTCATACATCCACAGAAAGGGGTAACAATTGAATGTAAGTTCTATGCAGATTGTAAAACTAGGAATATAGTGTATTTTAGTTTCTGTGTGGTCTGCTTTGCATTTTATGTAGGTAAAACTAATCGGTCTCTGAGAGAACGTATTCAAGAACATTTGCAAGACACTAGGAATAGGGATAGTAATGCTTTAGCATGCCATATTAAAGCCAGTGGGCCCGAGCTTAAGTTTAAGTGTTTTGTGCTAGAAATTGTGAAGGATAGTATCAGAGGGGAGGACATCAGCAATAAGACTGAGTTGGCCAAACAGAGGTGGATTCTGTTTATTAATGCAGCTAGGGCACCTGGAATCAGTGATATTGTGTCTCTTAAACCCTTACTGTGTGCACCTGCACTCCCTCATTGAAGCTTTTTAGATTGATATAAATTATTCACATTTTTTACATAATGTTTATGAGATGGTATGTATATGTCTTTAAGAAAGTTGCATGCATAATTGATTTATTTAATTGGATGTGTTTTTAAATAGGGAGCAGGTGCTGTTAGTGTGAGAGTCTGAAGAAGCACCAGTTCAGTGTGAAAGCGCTTACTCATTTTTTTACATTAAAGTTATTTTTGTCTTTAAGCCATGGTGATTCTTTTTTTTTTTTTATTTTTGTAAAACTTTGTACATTGTCCGGCGCTGACATCTCTAGAATAGCTGCTTGCTTGGTCTCAAGCCTGTACTTGTAAACAAATGTCCTATGTATGTAACTTCTGGAAGCCCGAATTTGTAATTCAGAGGACTGAGCTTTAAGTTCAGTTCACTTGCTCTGTCTAGGACTTTCTTTAGGTTTCTGTCATGCTTTACTTTACCATTGCCTCCAACCAACAGATTATCTACTATTATGGCGCATGGATAACCTGAAAAAATTTATTCCATTGCACACTGAAAACGTTCACTTGCAGAATTTATTCCAAATGGCATCCTTAGGAATATGTATCTGCCAAAGCATGTACCAAAAGTAGTTAGAAATGAGGATTTGCAATCCAGCATCACTTGCCAAAATGAACTCTTTGCATCCAAAACAGAAAATACAGTGGCATTCGGTATTAGAGCTGCAACTTATTCAACTGTGTGCATTGGGTGATACAGTCGTTTTAATGCTTTGTTCAGATCTCTTGGGTCAATGCATATTCTGATCTCTTCTGAGCATTTCTTGTAAGTGGTTACCATGGACGACATCCATTCTGTAGGTTGTGTGACTGGACAAATCACACCTTGCTGCACCATTTTATCCAAATGAGCTTTAACGTTATCTTGCACCACTATTGGAACTCTTCTTGCTGGTCTGACTACTGGAGTGACCTCTGGGTCTAGCTTCATGGAATACACAACTGGAAGTTTGCCTAACTTCTCATTGAAAACATGAGCACACTCTTAAGAAAATTGGTTCTGAAAAATTAGAACTCAGAAATACACTTACATGATGAACTTCTTTGGCAAAATAAAACAGATTTATTCTTAAACTATCTTTGAGACTCAAAAAGATTGCACTGGTCTTCAGACTATGTAGAATAACAAGTCATAATAGTTCTCAGCCAAATAACATGAAAGTTTCACTGAACCTTTGGTCTGCATTTCTTTACCTCCATAAGTAGCAAGTCTCATACCTATTGGCTACATTGAGTTGTTCATTAGTTCTCACTCTTGCAAATGTGTCTGCTGATATAACATTACACTTTGAACCAGTGTCTACTTTGAGCTCTGTGGATTTTCCATTAATGCAGATAGTACAAAACACTTCACTTCTTGTTAATAAGTTTCCTGCATCAACTCTTTCAGCAAGCACTGATACACCATCCACATACAAAGCTGAGTGCTTCGGCTCTACTTGATCAACTTAGTTTTTGTGCGACCTCTATTTATAACTGTGTGAGGTTTACTTGATTTACAAGACTTTTGGAAATTATTCCATTTTTTACACTTATGACATTGCTGATCATATGCTAAGCACTTCTTTCTTTTAGACTCGTAATTCTCACCACAATTGCTACAGTTAACAGCTAGATATGGGTTTTGCTGATTCACGTTTGTGTTGCACTGAGTTGGCGCTGGAGCCCGCACCTTTCTTGGAACTTTCTGGGAAACCTTGTGGCTTCTTTGGAAATCTTGTAGCTGCCATGTACTTAGGCTTGTTTATGTTTGCCATGTGTTGCATATAATCTACATGAGCTCAGGAACCAACTGAAACCATGCTCTTGTCACTCACAAGCATACTTGTGTGTTTTTTTGTCACCTAATGGATTTGACAAATATCTATGGCTTTGCTCAATGTTAATTCACTGTCAGAAAGTAAAATCTTTCTCACAGCAGCACTGATAATGCCACATGCATGCCTGTCCTTTATCAGCTCATATTTTAGTTCACCATACTGACAGGTTTTAGCTTTCTTCCTCAAGTCAGTTATATAAGCTGCAAATGTTTCCCTGGTTTCTGATCCCTTGTGTAAAACAAATGCCTCTCTAATGTAATATTTAGGTTCATAGGTTCATAGGTTCATAGGTTCGTACTAGGCTATCTGCCTTAGGGCATTTATAAGCCTAGCCAGAGTGTATGTGGCTTACACCACCCCTTAGGATGAGAATACTACGCCCTTTTAGGGTTTAGTTTACTATGCCTCTGTCTAGTAGTGACAAAGAGATGACCCCCGGGGTAAACCTACGATCTCCCATCCACTCGTCGAGATTTCTCTTGAATAGAGTCAGTGAGGGGCTCTGCCTAACATGGACTGGGATTCTGTTCCAGAGTGTAGGGAGCCTCTGGGTTATGAATCTATCCCTCCAGCATGTTCTATTTATTTCTGTGTTGAGGTTTAAGTCACTTGTTCTCGTGGCTCTGATGGATTTGGATTTTTTGAGGTGGAGCATGTCCATTAATTCAGGATTGGACATGGCCTTGTACATCAGGCACAGATCACCTCTGAGTAGGCGGTATGCGACTGAATAGAGCTGGAGTTTTTTCAGTCGGGCAGCATATGACATATGTTTAAGACCCTTTATCCTCTTGGTGAGGAACTTTTGGAGTCTTTCCAACTGCTGCAGGTGTCGGGTGAGATACATCCCAAATGGGGCATTGTACTCAATCATGGGCCTGATAAGAGAAGAGTACAGGAGCACAATGACTTCTCTTGATCTAGATGTGAAACCCTTCATGATAAGGTGGGCAATATAGAAGGTCTTCCTAACCACTTTGGCAATGTGAGTGTCAAATGAGAGGTTACTGTCAACCTGGGTCCCTAGGTCCCTGATTACCTCTTCCGAATTAATGGATTACCGCCTATGTGGTAATTTGTCGGTACCTTGTTTTTCCCAAAGGGTATGACTATACATTTTTTGGCATTTAGCTTAAGGCCATGGCTCTGGCACCATTTATCCGTTTCTATGAGGCCTCTCTGAAGGATGTTTGTGTCCGCTGGAGTATCAATTATGGCGCCCAGTTTGCAGTCATCTGCGAACTTTGTTAGCCTTAATCCTCCTATGTTTGCCTGTACCTCGGAAAAATAAATGCCGAACAAGAGGGGTCCCAGGACTGAGCCCTGTGGGACACCGCTTGTGACTGGCTTAGAGTCTGACATAGCTCCAGCAACTCTGACCCTGTGGGTTCTGTCCTTGAGCCAGTTTGCAACCCATCTTGTGACATATGGGTTTACATTTAAGCTGGTGAGTTTGTCTATGATGCCCGAGTGGGGTATTGTGTCAAAGGCTTTTGCAAGGTCAAGGTAGGCTGTGTGAACTGCCTTACCCTCATCAATGGCCTTAGTGACTGTTTCAAAAAAGTCGACCAAGTTCAGAAGGCAGGATCTGCCCTTGACAAAGCCAAATTGGGTAGGATCCAATGTCTGTAGGTCCCCAATGTCTTTGTTTATGAGTTCCATAATGATCCTCTCCATAGCTTTGCAGACCAGGCTCGTCAGGCTTATGGGCGGTAATTTCCAGGGTCCGTAGAAGCACCGCCTTTGTGAAGTGGGACCACTGTTGCCACGCCACTCTTTGGGTGCGTATCCTGTGGTAAGGCTAAGATTGAACAGCAGCCTTCTGTGTGGGTTTAGATCCTCTTGGAGTTGATGTAGCACTCAGCCGGGACACCATCCGGTCCCATTGATGCTGTGTTTTTAGCTTTAGAGAGGCAGCTCTCACCTGGGCATCTGAGATGTTAGGGAGGCTACACTCTGCTGGGATAGTTATTTCTCCTTTTGGGGGGGAAGGGGAGGAGAAATTTGCACTGAACCTGTCTGCCAGAATGTTGGCAATGTCAGTGGGTTCAGTGTATTTTGTGTCATTTTGGACTAACTCTGAGCATATCTGGGAGTTTCCACCCAGGTTTCTAACATAGCTAAAGAAGGCCTTGTGATTGTCTTTTGTGTCATTTGCCATTTTTCTCTCAAAGTTGGCCTTGGATGATTTTATGAGTGATCGTAGTTTTTTGCTAGTACTGATCAGAGATGCCTTTCCTTTTAGGGATTTTGCTCTGTCATGTAGTAGCTTCCTCCTTCTGTTGTAAAGTTTGTTTATGGCTGGGGTCCACCAGACCGTGCCTGCCTTTGGGGGAATGGGTCTTGGTTTTATTTGGGATTGCATGATCCATGCATTCTTGAAGGTGCCCATAGAAGGCATTTGCAAGGGATTCAGCAGTGTGGGTTGTGGTTTCCACTGGCCCAGGGGCCTTGAAAGATACCACTTCAGTCTTAAGAAGTGTGAAGTTTGCTTTTGAGAAGTTCTTCACTGTGGTCTTTTGTGCAGGGGGTGGGGGCGGGATGTGGATTTCCAGTGAGATTAATTTATGGTCTGATCTTACCAAAGAGAGATGTACTTCCGGTGTGGAGCATTTTGTCCCCATGTTTGTGATGATCAGGTCTAGTATATTGTCTCCTCTTGTGGGAATGGTGACTAGTTGTTCCATTGCATTTGAGTTTATGAATTCTAAGAACCTTTGGGCTAGAGTGTTGGGGCTTGAGTAATGTTCCCAGTCTATGTTTGGGTAGTTGAAGTCTCCCAAAATGATGGTATTTGGAGAGACATTCATACTCTCCAGTGTCTTCAGGAAGGCTGTGTGGGGTTCCTGAGTTTGAGAGGGTGGTCTGTAGCATGCTACAAACTGTAAGGCAGTTTTGCCTATGGTTAGTTGCACCTGGATAGTCTCCGATGCTTTGTGCATTGCCACTAACCTGGAGGTGTGGGTATCTTTGATGAAAATGGATACTCCCCCTCCTTTTGTGGTTCTGTCCAAGTTTTGGGGCCGGAAAGCATGATATGAGGTAAAACCTAATAGTGCTGGGGTGCTCTCAGGAGCCTTGAACCAGGTTTCAGTCACTGCACAGACATCGATGTTCTCCATACTGAGAAGGGCTTCGAGGGCGTGCATCTTGAGGTTTGGACTTCTGGCATTGAGCAGCATTACCCTTAGTTTTTTTCCACTTGTGTTTTCTAGGGAGGTAGGTTTGTCATTTGAGCCTTGCCTAAAAAAGGCACTATGGGGGTGGCAAGAGCCTTGGCCAATATCTGGAAGCCCAGGGGTGACAGGTGCAAACCATCCCTTGAAGCAGCGTGGCTTGTCAAGCATGTCATCCCAAGCAGACAGACACTGGATCCCCTTAGAATGACACCAGTAATTAAGCCAATTGTTAAAACTGATCATTTTGTCTTTGTACTGTGGCATCATTCTTGGTGAGGGTAAGATGCTGCTCAGGGTCAGGGTCATACCGGCCTGGGCTACATAATCAGAGAGCTCCTCTATGTCTCTTTTCATGTAGTCCAGGGAGTGCGTCTCAGGTCGTTTACACCTGCATGTACAATGACTGAGTCATATTTGTACTTGCTGTGGAGTGACCTGAGTGCTTGTGTTATGTGGCGGATTCTAGCTCCCGACAGGCAGCTTACTGTGACCCTCTCCTTGTTCAGTCTGGTGAGCGGGACGTCAGTGTGCCTGACTATGGAATCACCTATTACAAGTGTGTCTGGCATGTTGTTTGGCCTTAAGGGCTGTGACTGTTTAGCACACTGACTTTGTGAACTATGTGTTGCATTTGCTATGTCTTGAGGTGGTGGTTGCTTGGGTGTCTGCTTTGGAGGACTCTGTTGTTTTGGTAGATTTTTAATCAGCCTCCAGTATGTTTTGTGTGTTTATGTGTTTGGTTTGCAGTTGTGATAGTTCTATGTGAGACTGGGTTTGTGGTGTGCGTGGTTACCTTCTCCTCCTGACTGGTCTTGCCAGTACTGAATTGAGAGAGCTCAGCCTCCAGTTTGGCTATATAGTTGCATCTCTCGCATATATTTGTATTTGTTGGGAGGAGGAGAGGGTTGTCTGTGTACATGAGGCAATTGTAACATTGCCTCAAGATTCTCAGATTCACCAGCTGAACAGGAGAGGACGCTAGCAACTGACCCTTCGACATGCTAGAAATAGTGAAAAAGATTGCTGTGTAACTGAGTCAGAAAGGACCTATAGGGAAATGGGTACTCAACAGAATTTAGGTGAATGAAGTACTTTTCGTTTGTTTAAGAGTGCTTTACCTGTATACAAAATGCTTTAGGAGCAAGTGCTGAGCTTTTCAGATAGAGTATAGGCTGTTTAGATTGCAAGTAGAACAGTTCTAAGGGAAAAATTGAAGAGCAGACTTGGCGGAGCCAGAAAAAGTTTAACCTTGTTTAACCGGCGCTGCGCTATGCACACGACCGCGTAAAGCCGTGCAAAGGCGGATTTTAAGCAGTGAACTACAAAAGAGCTAGGAATGGTCCCAAACAACCAATTACTAACAGCTTCTTGTGCTGAGGTCACTTCCCCAAGGATAGGTAGGCTGCTCAAGGCTCCCCACTCCCACTGGTGAACAAAGAAACTTCCTTTTATCCAAGTAAGGTAATGGACAACACAGGAACTACACCACAGCCCAGAATACAGCAATGCCTGTATACTGGTCTAAACTAGTCGAAAAAGGCGGGAAAACAAGGATTATTTTTGTTTTTGTTTTTGCAGAAATACACAGAAAATGCAGAGACAGTGATAAATTAGTTACACAGGCTAGCACACTTTAGTGGGCAGCCTCCACAGTTCAATTAAACAAACAAACAAGCAAACATTCGAATAAATTCGACTAAATGTAACTTTAAGTGCAATTTTTAAAATAAATGCAGTAATCAGTAAAAAAACAGTTCAGGCTAGTTTAAAGTAAGGGGTTACGCATTTCTCTGAACTTGTGCTTCAAACACTCGGGGTCTTCCCTTGATTTAGCTTGTGCAACAATATGGCAGTCTGCACGTTCTCCTTCATATACTGCTGGTGCATACACAAATGAACGCTCTCTTTCTATGACCTCTGACACAGCTAGGTTTAGCAAAATGAATGCCCTTGTGCATGCATCTCTATCTGCATAAGCTTTTTGTATGAAAACTCTTGCTCAGATATTCTCCAGTTCTCTGCAATATTCTGATCAAATACAAGTGGTAGAGGTTTTCGAAATCCATCTGCCATATTAACACATACCAGCTAAGGGGTTTGCAAATAAGCATAAACATACACACATGCACATATGCCAGAATTAATACCAATAATTGTCCGATGCCTTCGTACTCTGAAATTGTACCTTTTGTTGGGCTTTTCGGAATTATGAAAATAAACAAACTCATAGTACTTTTGAATAACTGGACTTTGCAAAATAAACTTCTCAGGCTTTTCGATTCTTTACTGGACTTTGCAAAATAACTTCTCAGGCTTTTTGATGCTTTTGGAATTTTATTTGTAAAGGCAGAAATGTTAAAGTCATTTATCACCATTTGCTATACTTGTGGAATTTTATCAATGAAGGCAGAAATTCTACAGTCATTTACCATCACATATTAAAGTCATCACTTTAAGAAACATTTGAGAACTATACAATGCGACTGGATAATTTACAAGCACTGCAATACTGTTGTAATGTCATCTTTTGTAAGAAAACACCTCTTATCAGTGTAAGAAACATGCCAAGTAACTGCACAATATGAATAAATCAATCATCTGTTGCATTAAACTCAATAACTTTTTGAAGTAATTACACTTGGCGAATAACTGCATACAGCACAGTGAAATGTCCCAAAAATGGTGGTACCTTACTAGGCAACTCTTTACCATGCAAGAAGCACTCTGTAATGGTGGTACTTTGCAAATAGACACACCCAGCACAATAAACCTTTTTGAAATAGCTATACTTTGACTGTATTACATGAAATAGTTGCACTTTGCACACAGCAAACTCTTTGAAATACATGCACAGTAATAAGCACACACTATAAGCACTTTTATACACTTTGAGATACTTTGAATAACTTTAGTTATGCCCTTGATACAGTAAGAAGTCATAGTTATGCCCAGATACAGCACTTTGCCAAAACACATGCAGTTGCCTTGCTTTATTTTCACTTAATGTGCCCGTTATTTTTCTTATTGTAATTATTTTGTTCGTTTAAGCCCTTTTTTATGCCCAATACATTTTTCTTGTGCTCGTTTTACTCTAAAAATGCCCAGCTTCGCCTTTAACACACTCATTTTGCTTTAAAAGTACTCATTTTTTGCTTTACACATACTTGTTTTGCTTTACAGTTAATTGTTTCATCAAATATTTTTATCTTAAACATTTTCTTTAGTTAACAAACCTTTTGTGCTTTCTGCTTGCCTGATAATGTGGTCTGTGTCCTTGTAATGCCCCTTTATTGTCTTTGTATCAAGTAAACAGTTTGTGATATTTCTCATTACCTTTGCCGCTTTCTGGCTATGTTTGTGCACTTTTCCCTCAATTTTACCTTCACTGTTGTCTTTACATCTCATGGCTCGAAATACTCTTCTCTCTTCGATCCCAGTTTTGACACCATGTCACTTTTGTGTTAGGACACGAATAAACAAATCTTTATGGGTTCTGTTCAAGCAGCTTTATTTCATACAAACACATTACTATTGCTGACTATTGACTGTAACTTAAGTAACTTATATACAATTAATGACTGTGATCATGCATGCTTATTCTCTAGCCACTTCTACAAAATTGCACTAAGGTTGTGCACGTGTGCGGGTTATATACGTGCACCTACAGCCTCGCATGCTTCTAAAAGATAAAAGCAGACACACTTTACACTCTGATCTACACCTAGTATCTGAAAACTGAAGACTACAGTCATTTAATAACTATAACATATTACTAGGTTCATCATGAAAGTAATAAATATGCGATGCAAATCAAAATGTTTGCCTGCAAACAACTAATATTATAGAGAAAAACAAATGTTTGTCACTGAATGCCACTTGCTGAATTCTGATGTAGAAGAAACAACACTAGATTAGAATTGATAAACTGAGTTTGATGGAACTGTATACAATAAACTCCATGTGTAAAAATTCCAGCAAGATAAGCATGCAACAGGTAAATTACTTCCTGAAGATTCAATGCCTGTCTGTAAAGTCACTGTAGCATGTCCTGAGTGCGTTCCAGAAAATATAACAGATTAAAGAGGTCCAGTTTTAAACAGAAATCAAGAAACTGATTCATGGATTTTCAACATAAAATAATCTGATTTGCTACAACTCAGATCAGCAATAACAAGGCACGGTGTGATTCCTAATGAAGTGGATTTGGATACTAGGAATTTGGACAGTGATGTTGATGACATTCCATGTAAGTAGAATAAGTAATTTTTTTTCCCTTCACTTTTTACAAGAGATTGTTGTGTAGAGTATATACCTCTCAACTGTACAGATTTTCACAGAATGTCCAGATTTTTGCCTCATATTTTTGTGTGTCCTCCTAAAATATGTACCTTTCTGGCAAACAACTGAGGCTTTAAGTCATTAAATAATGACAAACATTTGAGTTTAAGACTCCATATCCTTCAGAAAATGTATGCTAATGCAAAACCTATTATTCTATCAACTTTCTAAGCAATATTTAAAATCTGTCCCTACCCCCCCCCCCCCCCATCATTTTAGGCTTTGTCCAGATTGTTTGCTCTAAGAGGTTGAGAGGTATGGTAGAGTATGGTAGAGTAGTGAGCTTGATATGCTAGTGAACCAGGAACATGTGAAAACTGCAAAGCATTAGAAAAACTTACAACTGTCTGACTTATTAAAAGTGAAACTATTGACAGGGGTTCTCTACCAATGTATGAATGGTGGTAGTTGTATTCCAATAACATATATGGCACACACATGGAAAGTATCCTTGAACTTTAAAATGCCATTTATAACCGAGTGAATTGTTAAATGCTTCTAAATTAAAAACAGGACAATGTAGTGTGTATTGAGTGGTGTATGGTCCTCCATAAAACTGAGTCTGGCATCTTTTCACAAAGTGTTTTTGTAAGTATATAGTTGACAGACAAGGCTTAATCTATACTTAATTTATTAAGGACCTCAAGCATTCATTTGGCCACTGCTTGCTTTTATTATAAATAAAAAATGGATGATCATGATATAAAGAATTACCTAAAATTAGTTTGTTCTCAAGTGTAGGCAAGCTAATGAAAATGATAATTTCGAGTAAGCTGAAGAAAGAATCGTTATAACTCCATTTGTCAAAAACAAGATCAACTATGACATTCAATTTAAGCTTCTATCTGAAAGTACTAGATTGTATTGGAAATTAGACATAATTTACAAAGATACTGCAAGCTCTTTGGACAGTGTTTATTAGGACATATCAATAAAATATATTAAAATGTAGTTGTTTAACCTACTCACAAGATGGATAAGAAAATGGTTAATCAATAGACTGTATCACATGGAATGGGAGATGACAACAGTTCAAGGCATTACACAAGTCAGGATATTCCTTAGGGGGCCCATAACTGGACCTCATTTACTCAACCACATGTCTTCTATAAATACAGATATGAACATTTTTTATGAAATTTATGCCGATGACAGAAACACAGGAAAATAAATTAGTTCTGATTCTTATAGGACCAGTCTACATAAGGGCTTGGTTTGTTTAAATGAATGGGCTGTGTGGAATTTAACAGAAATCAATACAGGGATACGATGTATGTCCTTCTGTCCTTCATAACAATGCAATGTAAGAGACTGAATACCTTAAATAATTTAGCATTAGAACACTTGAAAAACATCTGAGACTTAGGAGTGACAAATGATCAGATGTAGACCTTAGAGAATCACATAATATTGACCTTTCTACTGCAAACAAATCTGTCACTAGTATAGTACAACTATTCAGGGATAGAGTAGAACATTTAAAGAAAGAATTGTTTATTATCTTGGTTAGACATAAATTGTTATATGGAGCCTTGATGAGGCATCCTTGAAGAAAGAATAACTCAGATAAAAAAGAGTAGGTTCAAGAATGAAGTAATCTACCAATACAAAGTATTATGATATGCAAAAAGAGTTATATTTATTTTGCTCTTTTACAGAAGACTGAGGAAAGGTTTGATTAGGATGTATAAATGTTAGCATGCCCTTTTTATTTGAAAGTCAAGGACTAGTCATTCTTGGCTAGAAACATAAGCTAGGAAGAACATTCTGTAAAAATTATACTACTTGAAGCTTGCTTTCACAAAGGTTGCTGAAAAAATGGAATACACTACCTGAAGATATTAAGACTGTTCTAGATATAAAGAATTTTAAAACAAGTTTGAACATTTATTTTGATATATGTTTTAAAGCACAGTGGCAGGCAGTATCGACTGATTGAATCTTTCCTTGTTCATAGGACTGAATTGTATTCTCTTGTAAGTACAGCAAAATGCTAACATTAACTCTACTAGTAATAACATGATTAGAAAGAAATACATTAAGAAATACATCAAATGTCAAATGCACTTTCCTAGGTGGAGTCACTCCCTGCATGTTCTAACATGTGGGGGCTGTGCCCTTCACACCCTGCTGAACTAACTTTAGAATAATAGTGTCTCAGTACAGAGAGATAATTCAAGGTATGTCAGCATCAGAAAAAAGCACCAGAATCCAGGAAAAGTGACACGAACAGTTTAATTCACTAACGCTGAAATTAACAACACGTTTTCGTCCTTGACTTCATCAGATAGCAACACTCTTGGTGCACTCATCTTAAATACATTAACTAATTAATGGTAGCCAATGACAAACAAATTGATTAATTAGAGTTAGTTAAAAGCACATACACATATATATACACACACAGATTATACTTCCTAAGACCACCATAAAATTCATACCCTATAATAAACCACATATACAAAACTTGAATGCTTGTGAATATAAATTTAAATATATAAAATGAACCTTAAATAAAACTATGACATTATGTTCTAAAAAAATTTTTTGTAATGACAATATTTGTTAAAATAATATAAAAATCCTATAATTTAGCAGATCTCAATTTTAAAACTGGCTTGAGTGAAATCATGTCATTGAGACCTGGTTTTCTATTTGCTTCTAAAACAATTTGCCAAAATAGTTCTCTGTATTCCACCAGTGTTTCCCAATTTCCCCCTCTAGGGTCAACCGGCACACATTCTAACACACCTGTACAAAGTGTGATTCATTTTACATAGGGAAGAGTGAGAGAATGTTAAAGCAAAGAATCTATGAACATTTATATGACATCAGGACCAAAAAAGAAAACAATGCATTATACAAGCATACCATTACATGTAAACTAGCTACATTTAGATTTTTTGTGTTAGAATGTGTGCCGGTTGACCCTAGAGGGGGGAATTGGGGAACACTGGTGGAATACAGAGAACTATTTTGGCAAATTGTTTTAGAAGCAAATAGAAAGCCAGGTCTCAATGACATGATTTCACTCAAGCCAGTTTTAAAATTGAGATCTGCTAAATTATAGGATTTTTATATTATTTTAACAAATATTGTCATTACAAAAAAAATTTTTAGAACATAATATCATAGTTTTATTTAAGGTTCATTTTTATATATTTAAATTTATATTCACAAGCATTCAAGTTTTGTATATGTGGTTTATTATAGGGTATGAATTTTATGGTGGTTTTAGGAAGTATAATCTGTGTGTGTGTATATATATGTGTATGTGCTTTTAACTAACTCTAATTAATCAATTTGTTTGTCATTGGCTACCATTAATTAGTTAATGTATTTAAGATGAGTGCACCAAGAGTGTTGGTATCTGATGAAGTCAAGGACAAAAAAGTGTTGTGAAGTTTCAGCGTTAGTGAATTAAACTGTTCGTGTCACTTTTCCTGGATTCTGGTGATTTTTTTGTGATTACTAGTGAAAGTTGGGGCACCTGCCTTCTGTGGTTATATGTCAGCATCAGAATTTGAATGTGTTTTCTGATTTTTGCATGCATAAGCTTGCTATCCCAAAAACTGCAGTTGTAGCTATAACATTTTAACAAACATCTTTTATCCTCTAGCTGTTGAAGACTTCCATGTCCCAGATCTCTATATCTTGTACCCTAATGGTGACCATTAACTGTGATGAGAAGGGGACTTGCATAATGAGAAGAGTACCAACATTTCTATTTTTATATGCCACTATAGCAACAGAATGTGTGCCATCTTTGTCATATAACACTCATTTTGATTTTAGACAGCTGTTTTCACTGGACTTCTCAGTCTTACTCAGCCCTTTATTTCAAGCAGAATTTTTTTTATTTGTTTTTTCTTTAATTTAGGATTCCTGACTAATCTTTCAGCCCATGTTACACTGTTCATGTCCACTGAGCAATACTTGTCAGTACAATGTTGAGCTTGAGTTGTTACTCAGATGACACTGATTTCCTAAACAGTTATATTTCACTCTAAAATGTTGTTTAGACCTTAACTGTCAGCCTATTAAAAGGATGAAGATTTTTACCACAGACTAATTAAGCATGCATTTTATCCCTTCAGGAGACTTATCTCCAAATAAAAACTCCAAATTAAAGAGCATGATGAACTTTCTATTAAGAAACATTTGCTCCCCTTCACCTTCCCTTACTCATTATGAAACTAAGCCATGTAGCCATTTGACAGAGTAAACCAAACTTACTATAAATTCTAGGTACAGTCAATGACACTCAAAGCCATACATGTTTCTATCACTAACCAGCATATGGTTATACCTGAAAATAGACTTCATTTCTGTTAAAACTGCTTCTGATAAAATCATTACTTTTCAGCAAGGATGGTTAATAACACAAGTAATTTAAATTAACAAGCATCAAGAATCAAGAGCTCCAAATCCTTAGACCGTTATTGATTTTGATTACACTACTTAAGTTCTGTGCAACAAGTTGCCATTTAATTTTCAGTCAGTATTGCATATCCACCATACACATGCAATTATTGCTATAAATATATTAAGCATTTCACAGCATCCTTTGAGATTATTACACATTATCAATAAGACCTCAAATAGTACCCTTCCATAATATAGCTATTTTTACTGGTATTTTTCAATCCTATACCATTCAAACACCCTATGGCCAAGGCCTACAGTAATTTAAATACACAACAATCTTCATAGTTGTTTCTTCATATTCACTGTGATGCTATTAAACCTTCCCAGAGGGCTAACCATAGAAATTTGACCAGTTAGAAGTAAAAAACTGGCAAGAGGAATAACTCTTTTATTACAGTTGTAACTAGCAAATATTTAAAAATACGAACGTAATATAAATATTTTGTAGATACTTAGAATTTCCTGCCAATGATATAAAAAATATCATAGCAATTAACAAATTAACATTATTGGGAGGGGATATTCAAATAGAAGGATAAATTAACTGTGTTGTGGTAAGTAGTGAGTGAAGCTGTAGCAATGTGGGTTGATGGGTTAGCTATGCATAACTGAAGACATATTGTAGTCATGCCAGAGAAAGCCACTTAGATGTGAAAATGGCAATTACTACACAACTTCACTATGTGTGATCATATGATCGGGGACATCAACATACAGGTAATGTGACTGATGCTTTACATGTTCACATGGTCATTGAAGCCCCTCATAACTGCTACACAGTCACAACAGAGAGCTTATAAAAGGGCTATACATGAAAATGCCAGCTCATTTTATTACAAATAGGAACACATGGAGTGATTTGACAGTCAGAAGGTGAATCAGCTTGCAGAGGAACACACAGAAGAACAAAGGGAAGTGAAGAGAAGGGTCATTTTAGGGGAAGAGGATGGTCGAGATCATAAATTTGAACTTGTACAAGTTTGAGAGTTTAAATGGAAATTTCTGTAAGGGGAGGTTTCTGTTTATTTCAATGTGGTGCGATCTCGGAGTTGGCATATTTAAGTAGTGGAGGTGTGAGGGGCCCCCCTGCTTACAACAGTTGATTTTGTTTTTGCTTCTTTTTTTTAATCACTAGTCGAAGTTTTGTAACTTCTAATGGAATGGTTCGAACATTCCATGTTTGAAGTTATAAACCTTCGACTACGTGATATAGACCCTTTATATTGTTTGGGTGATGGTAGGAAAAGTTGTATAGGGAAAGCAGCAGGTTATACAAACAAACATATAACACAGGCAAAGACTAACAAGAGGTAGTGACTCAAGGGGAAGCAACAATGGATAGACAGAGACTTGCATAGTGTAGATGCATATGATGGGATATGGTAGAGTGAGAAAGGCTCGCAAAACTGGACAGTAGGAAAACCACCTATAAGCTGCTTACCTTCATGGCTGATGTAGTTGGGCTCTGCCTCTGGTGGTCTGATGGTCTGGGCTGGCCAGATATGTGACTCTTGTAGTTGCATGAAGAGGCACTCAAGGGTGCCAGTGCAGGCCTAACTTGGCTTTCACTAACTGCAAGCACAGGGAGCTGCCACAGTCTCTTCTTCCAACTGGTGACTCAACATGTTACTGCACTTAAGCCAAAATTGATCACTTGAGTAACTAATGTTAGTGGTATTACTCACTTCCATGGCATATTTGAGCCAGGTATATACTTTATAGAGAAGACCTTCATAATTCCTCCCCACCAGGCACTCTATGCAGGAGTTATGCAGCAGGTGTAAAAAGATTTTGCATTCCCTGCTGTGCCATGTGAAAGAATTGCCTGAGTCTGATCCTACTGTTTCCATGTGGCCTCATCTAGTCAACAACAGGAGGTAAAATGGTAGCTGCAGTGCATGGCTGCACATCACAGATATCATGGGATGTTCATGAATGGGAAGCAGAGTATCATACAATGCATTTGGTCAGTAGTATGACGAAGGGCAACATTAGCATGGTCAAGCACAACTTTTGCCCTGTGTGACCTCAATATCCATGCATGAGCATGATAGTCAGCTGAATAGAAAAATGAACGTGGTCATTATCCCGGCACAAACTCTAGTATGACCGGAATCCCCAGGCTGGCAAAGACCATGTGATGGCATGATGGGTAACAAGATGACCATGGTCTTTATCATGATGCAAATTGTAATCAGTGTAAATAAGGTACCCAGGCTTGCACAACATTATGTGATCTCATGCTGGAATAGCCCCTGCAGCACACAATAGGGATCAAAACAGATCATGTTACTGACATGATGCAGAGGCATTCATGTTAACTCACATTATCATCCAGATGTGAACCTACATGCATACCTAAGCTATCATGGGAATGAATGAATTGCAGCAATTGGAGAAGTACATAGCACAGGAGACAGAAGTGCATAGATGGCAGCTGTATCCTTGGCTAGGATAAAGAAGACAAGATGTTTCTGGAACACAGTTGGCAGAGATTGGTACTGGACATCGCTGTACTGGGCATCAACAACAGAACACTTCAATAGGTGCATTGCAAGACCACTGATTTGTTCCTTTATGCCAACACCAGGGCACAGGAAGTTATCAGGACAACTTTTGTTTTGATAAATACTCATTGCAGTGGCCCCTCCACAGAGACAGAAAAATTCCAGTTATCTTTCAGTAGTGAAAGTGAGAGAGCCCTCATACCTGCTTGTACATAGGATGTGGGAGCTGGTCTGGTGACAACTTCCTGAGTGACAGTAACAACATGTGACATTCCTCTAGGATACTTGATTCTCATTGCTGCTTGGCGTTCCCTTACAAACACATCTCATTTGCCAAACACTCTTGCTTCAACACAGGACATATCACCTACCACACTATCCCTATCACCTTTCTACTTCTGTTACCATGTCACATAACTTCTGAAGGTTGACCAACTTTATACATTTATTGTACACTACAATCTGTTTTTTTTTTTTACTAGATTGTACATAGTCAACTTTTTGATGTAACTAATCTGATCATCACTGTTACTGCTTACATTGCTGCTTTGTTTATTTATGAAATAATTTTTATTTCAGCTGGGCTGAGACTGGAATTAGTCAATACTGATCAGTACATTACTATGGTAAAGAATTATAAATAAATGTACACCACAAGCTATGCATAGAACTATAGGCTAAGTATAATACTAGCATGTAACAATGTGTGTTTGTGTGTCAGATGGTGGTGGAAGTCAGAAATGCTGACTGGATTTAGCACAGGTATGTTTTCTGTAGGAATATACAGATTCCACTGAGAGAGGATCCATCCAAAACATCATCATATGCGTGAGGACATCAAGTCTATGAAGTGTAATGGTCCCACTTACCAGGCAAAATATGAGGGAGGACACAGTGTCACTGACAGCCATGGTAATGGTACAGGTTGACATTCTTCTGGCTCCAGTGTGACCCCTGTGCCTAGATGTGGCAATCTTTTGGGCATGAATAATATTTTCTGGCACCAGTGTGGCCCCCTGCCTGACCATGTATAGTCTCATGGATGTAATCACTGGTCTTCTGGTTGAATGTGGGCACACTCTACTAAAAAATAATAAAAAAAAATCACTCTAGTTCCTACAATTCAACAATGATCTGCTTTACACTGAGTAATTCCTTCCCATTTCAAAAATGATGCAGTGGGTGCCATTATTGTGCCAGAACATCACAGAGGAGCCATAACAATAATTCCACATGCACACATAAGTGCGCACACACACACACACACACACACACACACACACACACACACACACACACACACACACTAACCCAACATTATTACAACATCATGTAGACAAGATACCTCCGATCCTTACAATGTGGCATGACATGGTACAGCCTCCCATGGATACTCCACCACATCACTGCAGGAAACAATTACAGATAACCTCGCAGCTCCCATTCCCGTTGTGTGGTTAGAGCTATTTATAAATTTGTACCCATTAGGTAGGCACTCCATGCATCCCACTTTGGTTGAAGAAGGCAATGTCCACACATTAATGGTTGACTATATCCTGGTCTTGGTGTATAAGCCACTATTAAAATGCTCTGTGATACAGAATGCAGAAGCATGCAACAGTATTGAAACTAGCTCCCAAGCTGGCCAATAATGCATTCCAGTTGTTACTCCTGTCATTTGAGCATGAGCAATGCATCTATTTACTGAGAAATTATGCTGTTAATATTTTTTTTCTTTGTTTAGATATGGAATGGGCACATGTGATTTATTTCTGTCATTGCAACAGTTTAGTTTTCCCCTGGCTTGAGATTCTTAGAGTGGAAAGGCTGTGCTTCACTAAGAGCAAGTTAATTAAATATTGTGAGTGAGGTTTCAAATCTATTTCATAAACATTAGTATCGTAAGATTGGAAGTATATAAGGACTGTATTAAGGGATGTATCTACTTTTTTGTTTAATCATTAATGATGAGATGAAATTTAGTTTTTAAGAGAAAGACTACTTCTGTTTTGATCATTTAATACAGACATGGGGATCCTTGAGTAATGCAGTGGGGGTATAAACAAAGATCATACTTTGTAGTGAGCAGTGATGAGCAGGAATGGGTAATTCAGAGACAGACTTAGCTTGATCACACTCTCAAGAAAAATAAAATTGTATGCATCACATTCATAAGATTGCATAATGACATGCAAATAAGGGTCAGTATGCTGATTAGAACCATTGTGTAAGTAAGTGGAGAGAGATGAGTTCAGGTTATGGTTTGTGAGGAGCTAGCACAAGAGCAAAGCCATTTGGAGGAGAGACGATGTCTCAAAGATTTTTTGAAGAGGGAGGTGTTACTAGTGGATCTGAGCTGGGGAGGGAGACAGTTCCATAGTCTAGCAGTTGAAATGGAGTGGAGCATATGACCAGCTGAAAGGTTAGGTTTTTGTACTTGTAAAAGCATTTGATTTTCAGAGCAGAGTGGTCTGCTAGGGTGGTATAAGTTGAATAGACAAGAAAGGGAAGGACGGGTAGGTGGCTTGAATATTAGTTTGTGGGCAGTTGTTAGTGTTATGTATGTACGATGATGAGGTAGTTCCAGCCAGTTTAGTAGTCACAGAGGGGAGCAGTGGTGAGAGGAGTGCTGTCTGTTTGTGATGAACTTGGCAATTTTATTATAGCATGAGTCTAGTTTGGATTTAAGACAGGTCTGTATGTTGGTGAAGAGAAGAGCCCCATAAAAAAGTGATGGGAGTAAGAAGGAAGAGGCAAGGGATAGTTTTGAGGAGTAATTTAGGAAAGGTTTGTGGTAGTATAACATACCTAGTTTCTGATGTGCTTTTTAATATTCTATGTATGTGCAAGTCGAAGGCTAAGTGTTCATCTATAGTGACCCCTAGGAGTTTAGTATGTTTGACTACTTCTATGGCAGTGATATCTTGGGAGAGAACAGTAAAAGAAACTTTGTTAATGGTAGTGGACTTCTTTGGGGTAAATAGTATTAATTTGGTTTTCTTAGGGTTTAAGTCAAGGTGGTTGTTAGCCATCCATATTTTGGTGGAGCTAAGAGCTGACTGGGTAAGTTTCAGGAGTTCGGGTGAAGAACTAGCAGTGCAGATGATAGTGGAGTCATCTGCATATTGTATGACTGTACTGTGGATTAGAGTAGAGTGATAGTCATTGATAAAAATGCTGAACAGCAGAGGCCCTAAAATGGATCCTTGGGGAACTCCAGTGGTGGTGTTGAGGAAAGGAGAGAAAGAGTGTAGCCATTTTGTAGCTTGTTGCCTGTCTGGGAGGTAGTTAGTGAACCAGAGTAGGGTGGAAGGAGAGATTCCTAAGTTGGACAGTTTTTTTAGAAGAAGAGAATGGGAAATAGTATCAAAGACTTTGGAAAGGTCAAGAAGTAGTGAGGACAACAGTTTCCCAATGTCCCTGGCCCAGTTGACAGAGTCACAGAAAGATATGAGAGCTGTAGTGGTGCTATGCCCAGGCCTAAAACCATGCTGGGTTGGTGATAGTAGGTTATTGCTGAGTATGAAGTTTTGGAGCTGGCTGTGGATAAATTTTTCCAGGATTTTTGAGATGAGAGAAAGAATGGCAATGGCTCTAAAGCTGGTGATCTCTGTGTTATTACCATCTTTGTGCAGTGGGAGGATGAATGCCTTTTTCCAAATGGAGGGAACATAACACTCTTTAATGAACCTATTAAGAAGTAAGCTGACAGGATAGGCAATGGAGTTTGTAGCTATTTGAAGGAATTCTGGGGGCAGGTTGTCAGGGGCAGTAGTACAAGGATTTAGTTTGAGAAGTAGTTTCTTTGCAGTGGCAGTAGGGACAGGTGCTAGAGCAAAGTTATATGAGTGGGAAAAGGAAGTATTAGTAAATGGGGGCTCCGGTGGATTAGGGTGGTTAAGAGGGAAATTGGTGGTAAGAGTGGCTATGGTGTCTATGAAATATGCGTTGGAGTGTGGCTATTTCTATGTTTTTTTTTTCTGGGTTTGGGCAGGGGTTATTGTTTGATCCAGGAGAAAGTAGGTTGTTAATTGAGCTCCAGAATTGTTTTGGGTTGTTTTTGTTTTGGTGTTGTAGATTATAGCAGTAGTCTTTTTTATCCTTAAAGACTAAGCGCTTTACTTGGTTGCGAAGGTTTCTATAGGTTTGAAGATCAGAGTGATTTTTGTGCTTATGCCACAGCTTCCCAGCTTTGTCTCAAGAAGCTATGCTTTGTTTGGTTGCAATTGTCAGTCAAGGCGCATGCCTGGCTTTTATCTGTTTTAGCCAGGGGGAGCTATATGACAGATATATATTGTTATAGATATAATGATATTTTAAGAGGTAAAACACCCACTAAACCAAGGAAAGCATCCTTGGCTATGGTTTATCTAACTTATGACCATTCAATACTGACCTATCTCCAGGATAATGTTATTCATATTGATCGCAGAATGCCCATGTGTATCAATACACCAGATGAAAACCGAACTACATCAGCATTCAGTCAATCAATCAATCAAATCATACTTTACTTGTGATGGGCCGGATCAAAATTTTCAAAGTGCAGAATGGATGAACTTTGCATACTAAACAAAGCAGGAAAGACATTTCCCATTTATCAGTTTATTAGTGTTGATTATACCAGGAATTAGTTTTGCCACATTAAATGACTGGCTACTTGAAAACATATAGTGACATTTTTCAGACTTCCAGTGCATCTTTAGTTTTGACCAAACAAAACCACGTAGTTCCAACTCAAAATTGTAAAACACACAATAAACTACTATGGATACCACGAACGTCATTGCACGAACAACAGTTATTAAAATAATAAATTTATTAAAACCAAGGTTAAGTGCTTTCATCTAAAAACTAGACTTCATCAGAACTCTTGAATTAATGAACTGAAAGTTTAAATACAATCATACAACCAAGAACATTCTGTTATTTAAATTAGAATGACTCACAAAATGTCATCACTTCCCCTTCATGAATATATAAATTCTTGGAGAGATTACCTGTATACATAAATCACATCCTAGCTTCAATTATAGGTTTTATAGGTATATTATCATTTATACCTGGCAGGGTAGTAGCATTCAATAATATTTGCCATCTCACCTCTTTTTCACTTAATAATGCTTTCATATTACCCCCCCTGTTGTGTGGGTACAAAACTTCCAGCAAGGCAAACTTGAACATATCACACTCAGAATTATCCCTAAAATGTCTATATAGGTCATTGCTAACATCCTCTTTTCTGATCTTCATCTTTAGTTTTCCTGGAACATACTTAACAGAAATCTACTAATATCTTAACATAAGAATTCATCAAAACTAATAGCATAGTCTTACCTGATTTAGAGAAACTTAGCAACAGCATCAAACAAGTACATGTTACCTAAATGAGGAAACCATATGCATTCTAAACATTAGGAGAAAATTTTAATTAATGTGATAGTAAATATATCTAACAATCTAAAGAAATGTAATTCTGATTGGCAGGTACAGTGTGTGTGGATAATAGGCCAAAATCCATTGTAACACCCAGAATTTAATGTGATTGTGCACTCGCTCAGACATGAAGGTGTTTGTGTATTTGTGTGTGAGTGTGTGTTTAAATAATCGATTCAGACTCAGCTAAATCTGAGCTATCTATGAATGAATTTCAAACTGGAAATGCTCTCAATCCAAAAGTCAAGATGCAATCCTCTAAACCAAGGCATGTGATCCATAACCAATAGATCTCCAGACACACATTCACCAACTTTATATTGTCACCTCTCACCTTATCACATATACAGAAAATAATAGATTAGCCCCAGATTCAGCAAGCTCTGCACGGAGTGCAGGAATAGTGCAAGAGCTGCTGCACCCACTATGGCCGACTAGCGATCCAGGAACAAGCTCCTGGGACGTGCACAAGTGCTCCTACACTATTCCTGCACATACACCACTGCTATATGCTAATTATCTAATTTCCTGGTGAAAACCATGCAAATGAGGTGACTTAGTGATCCAGGAAGCAGGCAGGCATCTGTGCAGGAATAGTCTAACCTCCAGAAATGTATTTGGTTACTAACCGAATACATTTCTGCAAATTACAAAACAGAGGTATGACAGCTGGAAAGAAATCATGTATTCAATGTAGTAGGCATGCCAATGGCCAAATATATGGCCATTGGCATGAAAAGTAGTTGCAATTTTATAAAACAACAAGTTTATTTTTTTTTTTGCCAGTCTTGGTCGTTTAAGCATAGAGCAGCAGTGCGCAAATGGGATCATCACAAAAATAAGATAAAAGGAGGGAAATAAGCTTTTATACCCAAATCAGCATTTTGCCACAATAGTTAATGGCTTGCATAAGACAACAATACTAGGGAACAGTGGTTGCTAAGGGGCAAGGCTCAGTGTGAGTGTGGTAACTATGAATTAGCATTCTGGTTTATGTAAATGAGGGAATTGATACTGAATCACAGATTTCCTTTCAGTGTTAGCTTGCATCCAACCATATAGGTGCAGCAACACCATTGTATAAGTCTAAGAGGTGCATGACCTTATAAGGGGGAGTGTCATACATGCTGTAATGCATGCTTATTGGAGCTGTATGGCCTGTGTTTGCCCTTAGCTAAGCAAAGCTATGGAAGGAGGTGTATTTGAGGCTGCCTAGCAGTACTTACATTGCCTAAAAGGGTGCGTGTGCTGCGCACTGGGTTTTAAACAAACAAACAAAAAAAAAAACAGGAAATAGCAGCTCTGTTCACATCTGAGCACTGGGTATGCACTGCACTCCTCGGGTCTTAAACAAAAAGGCAATGGGAAGAGAAAACAGCGGTAAGAAGGCAATCAAGGGGAACTGGCATAGCTGACAGGTGAAATGTATCAGAATCAGCCAATTACAAAGCCAGCAGCCGAGCACACTACTATAAACTTATGCAAATACCTTTCAGTCTGTTTTTTCCCACAAACTCTATACCACTGGTGTACACAGATGGGGAAATTTTACCTGACAAAACTAACAAAATGTTAGGGTCTGCTGTTGCTCTCATATATCAATATGTGCAAGAGGCTGAGGGTGGTGAGGATGTGAATGCTGTCAACCATCCCACAGTGAGGAGGAGGAGAAGAATGTACAGACCCAGGTTAATCTACCAGGGGGCACATGAGCTGGAGATAGTGGACCGCTATAGGGTGGACAGGGACATTCTACAACAAATTGTTGAGCTGTACTGGCCCCGCCTCACACACAGAACCAACAGAGGAGAACCCATCCCAGTGGATAACAAGGTATGTGTAGGCTTAAGAATACTAGACACAGGTACCTTCCAAAGGGCAACTGGATATATCATGGGGATCTAACAGGCCTCAGCATAAAGTGTACTAAACTTGTTCCTGGATGCCATGTCAGCACATGCCGGTGAGCACATATATTTCCTCAACACCCATGAGGTGTTGACCAGCAATATGCATCTCTTCCACCAAATAGCAGAATACCCTCAGATAGCGGGTGCTACAGACTGCATGCACATACACATCAAAGCATCACCTGGTGAGTGGGCTAGGTCTAAATAAACCATAAGGGCTTCCCCTCCATCAACTGCCAGGTCGTGTGTGATGCCCCGGGCATTATCTTGAATGTGTGTGCTGGCAGCCCTGGAAGCTATCCAAACTCCCACATCTGGCATATGACACAGCTGTACCAGCCATTCGCCAGTGGTGACTTCCCATATAGCTACCTAGTGGGGGATGCTAGCTATGTACTGGAGCCGTGGCTGATGACACCACTCAGAAATGCACACACACCTGAACAAGAACTCCATAATGAGGCACATGCACAAACCAGAATCATAACAGAGTGTGTGTTTGGGATGCTCAAGTCACGGTTCCACTGCCTGGACATATCTGTTGGAGCTTTTCAGTACTGTCCAGCTATATGTACACAAACGTTCATAGCATGTGCCATGCTACACAATATGATCCTGCGGAAACAGCTGCAGCAGGAACAGCACAGTGCAAGACCACACAGCCCCCCCCCCCCCACCATTGCCTAGGCCATCACAGGCACAGAATGACTTGGAGGAGGAACTACCTGAGCCTGCCCATCTAGGCAGAATGAGGCATGCCCAGTATGCCCAGGCCTTGGCAAAGAGGCAACACATAGCACATACACTGACACGGTACGGACCCAGGGAATGACACCTCTCTCTGACTCACACATACTGTAAAAGGGATGCCAAACATGACACTACCTGTGCTTTACCATGTATAGGGATTATACTATGTGCATCTGACATAGTCAGCCCTCCAGCTCCATCCTCAATACTTACTCAGCCGCAAGGAAAGTCACGCTTCCTATCAATTACTTAATGGAGCAGTATGTTCTGATAGTTGCATCTATGGTATGGACACGAGCATGCAAGGGAATCGGGTGGCTGAATGGGATGGCAGCAGATAGTGGACACCTATATGGGCAGCATGAAATCCGTAACAAATACTGGTGTCAGCATACTAGGCAGTACTAGACAAGGTGACAAATCCCACTGCAGTACATCTGGTGGCCGGAATGTGTATCCATATGACACACACATGCATGTCAGCGAGGCTCACATACCCACCACCAGCCTCAGCCAGCAGGACAGGTGTAGCTGACCATAAAGAAAGGCTGGTCTAAGGCCTCCAATTAATGGCAATGGTGAACAGATCCCCTCCAGACCTACACAGACAAACTACAACAGGTCTGACAGATGTATGTTAGTTCTGAAAGTTAAAAAGTCTGAAACTGAAATGTAGGTCAATAAAACCTAAGATCTGTACTCTACTGTTATGCCTCCATTGTGCAAGATAGGTCAGAATACAATATGAAATTGAAGCCAACAGAGTACCTGAAATACCAGTACAGTCATAGCAAATGTTTAAAGTCATCAGGTGTGCCCCCCCCCCCACAATCATATGTAGAAAAGCAGTAACATGTAAGTGTGAGGAGTAATATCAGTGGAGCACAGATTACGCAAGCTGGCCCAGTCTACACGATAGAATGTTGCGTAATTACAATATCCAGGGGTCTGTGTGTTAGATTGTTATTTCTTCAATATTGTCTGGAAGTGGTCAGCATATAGGCATGGAGGGTTGTGTCTCAGTGGTCTATGGGTAGTACCGTCAGCAGTCATCCATATTCACTCTACAGATGTCAATATTTGTCACCATCTGAAAGATGGACATGCCATAAATGTGGGCCCATACATACACATGGTACACAGGTGGAAGTACCCTAGACAGAGTGCATAAAATGTAACTGTCAGCTGCACACAACTCACACAACTTTGGAATTGTACATACAGGTTAGCAGCACATTAGTTGTCCATGTAGTATGGAATACTGATGTAGTCTGGGCAATCACTGGCAGGCCACAAAAGGCACAGTTATGAAGTAATGAGAGACTACCTATGTCCCCGCACAAGGCAGCATAAGGGGAATGTCCCAGGTATATCTGTGAGTCAACTGCAAGTAGCTTCCATATCACACATGCACTCAGCTCACCCCACCATCAGCCACAGGTTTATCATGGTTATATCCTTGGTGTTGGGAATGAGTACAGTATGACCCCACTTCTGTATGGGAATACCCACAGAATGCAGAATGCTGAAGAGGTGCCCTATGCAGGTGTGTCCCTAGCTGTAAGTAGCTGTAAGCAGCACCCTGCCTGCATCCAGACCAATGAATCAATATGGACAGGAACTATTGCCATTAGCACATCACACAGTTACCCTGTCACCCCAGGGGAATCCACTGGCTTGCAGCCTGGGAATGTAAGAGTGACAGAATGCACTGGCCTGCTACAGATGACCTGCATCACTACCAAATGGCCTACAGTCCTCTGTCAAAGGCTTGTGCCTTACCCATAGTACCAGTGTATGGTATGTCATGGGGTCCCAGGTAACAACATAACAACCTAACACAGTCAACAGAACACAGATGCAAGGCCATGTTGACAAATCCCAGTAGCATGCCCTCCATGTCCTACTGCATGAACTGTGGACCAATACATAAATACCGCTGGGATGAAGGGCCAACTATAGGGATACTTCTCAGATATCACTCTCATAATGTTAGGAAGAGGATAGAATAACAGAGTGGGGGGTGTAGAAGTATGGACGTCATGGAGTGTGTGAAGTCTGAAACTCTGATGTGTGTCCATACAACACTTGCCTGCAAGCCCAGTAAAGGGTGGCTACAAACCTGCTTGTAAACCCCAATGTGAAGGGGAACTGACCAGATATATGTGCCCTGCCTCTAGGTAACCTGGGTGAATCTGTACATCTGAGAAGTATGGCCACAGCAGGACATGACCATTCTGTTAAGTCGATATATGTACAAAAAGGGGATCCTCAGCCACCATAGAACCAAGGTGCTGGACCATTTACACAGACCCATCAGCAAGTGTCTGCAGCTATCCCTCCAGAATGGCAGGAGTGTGTAAGAATGTGTAGGCTGCAAACCACAAAACTGGACTCAGCGGCATTCATCTTGTATTTCCCAGGAAATAACTGTGAGCAAATAATTATATCTGTTAGTAGTTGATGACATAATGCATCACAGTGTAAAATAGTACATATGTCTGAATATCTTTGCTACCACTAACCATGTAACACAAGCAGCACAGACAGTAGTTACATTATCCCCCTATCTGCCGCCCATTGAGACTCCATATTTTCTACCTATCTAACAATATCCTGCAGAAACAGGTTGTTAGCTGTAGGTGTAGAGCACCAAACCCTGCACTGGAGTGCAACCCTACCTGGAAAGGATTTACACACTCAATACAGAAGGTCATACTGGGCATGTTCCTACACTTAGAGAAATGAAGCCCATGTCTGACAACACAGTGGACTATACATATCTGTCATTCGCAGATGTCTGTGCATACACAACAAATTGTACACCATTTATGCTTCACATACACATTGGATAGGAATACTCACACATATCCAAGGCCAACACACTATAATATGTCAAACATACACATACAAAGATGTGCGGAAGAGAGAGACAGATAGTGACACAGAGAATTCCATTATGAGGCCTGCCCAACCACTACACACCCAATTGGCCAATATCACATGATGTACTGATGACAGTCACTGTATACATTCCTTTTGGTAGCCCTCAGCTCTATAGTGTCTGTGGTGCTTATGATAACTATGTAATATGATAGTACAAATCAGTATTCATGTAGCATTTGTATACTCAGTCCTGTCAAATGTAAAGTGGTGTGTGACTCAGTGTGTGTGTGTTTCCAGAGGGATGATTTATGGCACACTCACACACATTGCACTTCCCATTGACCATGTTAGCATTCCTGCTGATGTCAGTCACGTTGAAATAAACCATTGGCCAAATCTCAGCCCAATAAGCTCCATGGCACTTGTGATAACTGGGTAGTATTGTAGTGTCACAAACTAGATAGGTAGGAGTTCCAATCCCAGACATGGCAGCTATCAAACTGTGTGTACGTGTGTGTGTGTGTGTGTGTGTGTGTGTGTGTGTGTGTGTGTGTGTGTGTGTGTGTGTGTGTGTGTGGAGATGAATGATTTTGATGTCATTCACACTCACTACACCTCCCATTGCCATACCTTAGCAACCCTGCTGATGTCAATCACCTTGAAATAACCCTTTGGCCAAATCTCATCCTTATAAGCTACATGGCACTTGCAATAACTATGTAATACTGTAGTGTAGCAAACTAGTTAGGTAGGAGTTCTAATCCCTGATATGGCAACTGTTAAACTGTGTGTGTGGCGATGAATGATTTTGAGGCCACTCACACTCACTACACCACCCATTGCCCTACTTTAGCATGCCTCCTGATGTCAGTCACCTTGAAATAACCCCTTGGCCAAATCTCAGCCTTATAAGCTACATGGCACTCACGATAACTGTGTAATACTGTAGTGTAGCAAATTAGTTAGGTAGGAGCTCTAATCCTGGTCCTGGCAACTGTGATAATGTGTGTGTTTGAGAGTGTGTATTTGTTGACACCTGATTTTGTGGATATTCCCACTTACTACACTTCCCTTACCCCTCCTTTAGCACTGCTGCTGATGTCACTCACCTTCAAAGATACCTTTGGGCAGCTCACCAACATATAATCTCTGTGGCACTTGTGATAACTGCATAATACCATAGTGTAGCAAACTGCTTACGTAGGAGTTCTAATCATGGCCCTAGCACCTGTGATAATGTGTGTGTGTGTTTGTGTGAGAGAGTGTGTGTGTGTCTCTGTTAACACCTAATTTTGTGGACATTCACACTTACTACACTTCCCTTACCCCTCCTCCACCACAGCTGCTGATGTCACTCACCTTCAATGATACCGTTGGGCAGCTCTTCGGCATATAATCTCTGTGGTGCTTATGATAAATGTGTAATACCATAGTGTAGCAAACTAGTTAGGTAGGAGTTCTAATCCTGATCCTGGCAGCTGTGATAATGTGTGTGTTTGTGTGAAAGAGTGTGCATGTCTTTGTTGACACTTGATATTGTGGACATTCACACTTACTACACTTCCCTAATCCCTTCTTTAGCACTGCTGCTGAGGTCACTCACCTTCAAAGATATCTTTGAACAGCTCTCCAGCATATAATCTCAATATCACTTGTGATAACTGTGCAATACCATAGTGTAGCAAACTAGTTATGCAGGAGTTCTAATTCTGGTCCTGGCAACAATGATAATGTGTGTGTTTGTGTGAAAGACTGTGTGTGTCTTTGTTGACACCTAATTTTATGGACATTCACACTTACTACACTTTCCTTACCTTTCCTTTAGCACTGCTGCTGATGTCACTCACCTTCAAAGATACCGTTGGACAATTCTCCAGCATGTAAGCTCCATGGCACGTGTAATAAATGTATAACACTGTAATAACAATACTTAGGTAGGTAGGAGGTTGAAACTCAGTACTGACACTTGTGTGCTTGTGTGTGCGTTATCAGTATCCTGTGTGGGTGTTGGGGTGATTGTGTAATAACAGGATCCATTGTGATGTGGATTTTGCTACATTATTATATTGAGGACCTATATGTCCCAATGTCCTCATTACAAGTCCAACAGTTGTCAAACACTGTAGAGGTTGTTGTAGACAATCCACAGCCATAAATGTCTACTGTCATGTGCAATGACTATGTAATAGTATGGATGAGGGAACAATATAGGCAACCATTATAATACCCAAAGACCACTTTCCACCCACGAATCATAAACAAACATGCCTGGCTCTTTCTTTCTTTCTTTCTTTCTTTCTTTCTTTCTTTCTTTCTTTCTTTCTTTCTTTCTTTCTTTCTTTCTTTCTTCCTTCCTTCCTTTCTCTTTCTCTCTGTCTCTCTCTCTCTCCCTCCCTGGTAGATGTGGAAAAATAGATCTGTTCTGCATAGGCAGCAGCTTGACTTTTGCTGGTAATGCTCATGATCAGCTAATGGTTTGTGCATGAATTGGAGTCCCCACTTGCTAATTGCATGTGGAGCAGCTGTGGTATCATTTCTATAGCCAATTGCATGGAAACACACTCCTATAACTAAGCACTTCATGTGGGTGTTGGTCCTTTTCTTTCACTGTGAACAGGACATCATGTGGGTGTCTAACAAACAGCATCACAGAGGATAGTTGGAAATACCTCTTACAACAAACACTGTGGAGACAGGCCAACAAATTGGAGGGGAATGTTCCAGACATAGGGCCAGAATGTAAGTATTGCTGTTCTACATTTGAAGTAATGTTAGTTTAACAGGGTTTGTGTGGATATGGCTGTTCTGCATGATTTAAAGTCTGGCATGACAGTGTTATGTGGCTGAGAAAGCTCTCACCTGTAGGGCTATCTGCAGACTGGCCAGAGTTTGAAGTCTTAGATGTGGTGTGTTACTCACACATTTTCTGTCTTTATAAATGGAGTAGCATACTCTGATTACTGCAGTCAGTAAATGGTAACATCCATGTGTGCTACTGACTTCATATCTCTCAGAAGAGATATGTCACAGCAAACCCTGTTACACCAGCAATTTTCTCAGTTTATCACAGCAATATGTCAATATTGGCCCTGTGTTTGTGCTTCTTTCCCCTGAGCCTGTCACCCTTTGTCTATATGTCATGCAGTAAGAGGTGGATATGTACAGTATATCATTATTTACTGACATCATTCCTGATATCAAGCCAGTAATATATCAGACTGCCAGACATGTTATGTATAGGAGGCCTTATATTTTAAGACAAAACCTGGACAGTCTATTGTAGTCTGTACAGTAGTGTTTATGGTGATTGTTGACAGAGTGTCAGTAGTGTGTAGCAGTGTATTGTAAATATGTTATTTGGCCTGTGTCCAAACTTGGGCAGATGTCAGTCTTCTTGGTCCTGCCCTATCTGACGTTGTATGCTGCTCTGGTTTCTGGTACTGTATCAGCTTATATGTTTGTAGGGCCAGACTGAGACATGTCCCATACCACAGTCAGGCACCAGACTATACTGTGAGTTGGGCCAGTATATATATGGTTAGTGCGTGAGTGGCAAATTTGATGATAGGTTTTGTTCACACAGTCCATATACTGTACTATTAATTAGGCTTACCATAATGTGACTGTGACTGTGTTGAAATTGGTTGTGGGTATGCACTTTCACACTGGTGTCTGTTACTCCACTCTGTTACATGCCTGTAGTGCCTGCTATATTTGCAATTACATGTGTACTCCCTCATAGGAAAATTGGGTTAGTGTTGTGGCAGTCTGCCTGTAGTTTAAACAGTGCTTGGTGACATGCCTAACAGTTTAGTGTATTTACCATAGTGTGATGCTATGTCCAGATATTTGTCAGATGTATTGTTGCCTGGCCACCATACATGTTGTGTATTTCATGACAAAGCAGTGGGATGCTGTGAAGATGTGTGTCACTAACTAGTGGGAAACATGTGGGCTTGGGACCTCTGCTTCTCCAGATTATATGTGTTAGGACAGACAGGAGGGTGGGAATGCATCAACTATGTGTGCTTATCTACTCCAGTATCTGTGATATATCCCCATTTTCATGGCTTTAAACATCCCCTTTGTCAGGCTTGGTCCACATTTCTTGCACTAAGGGGTTCTCTGTATACCTCTCGACTGACCAGATTCTTTCAGACTGTCCATGTTTATTGCTCATATTTCTGCTGTATTCCACAGGATCATTACTGTGATTTGTGTGGTACTTCACTATGATGATTTTATGATGTCAATGTCTGTCAGTAACTGATGCCGTAAATGTCAGTTTCAGAAGAGCATTCCTTCACAACATATATGTTGACACAACCCCTATTACTGTAGCAGCATCCTACATTTATAACTGAAATACTTACATCACGTTCCCTTGCACTAAGTGGGTGAGAGTTATGGTGATGAGGTATGACTCCACTACATGTTAGGGGCATCTGTTTTATATATATATATATATATATATATATATATATATATATATATATATATATATATGTGTATATATATATATATATATATATATATATATATATATATATATATATATATATATCTATATCTATCTATATATATATATATATATATATATATATATATATATATATATATATATATATATATAGATATAGATGTTCTTCTTGTTCTTCTTTTGGCTTTTCCTGGTTAAGGGTCGCCACAGCGGAACTCTGGTCCGCTAATGATTAGCAGTAGATTTTTATGGTGCCAAGGTGACAGATCGATGCCCAACCTTTCACGCATGTCTTTTGAACACCACTCGACCGCGGAGAGGACATCCAGACTCCACACAGAAGGTGCTCCAGCTGAAAAACGAAGGGGAGAACCTCTTGCTGTGAGGCAACAACGCTACTGCTGCACCACCGTGGCTTACATATACATATATATATATATATATATATATATATATATATATATATATATATATATATATATATATATATCCATATCCTTGTTATGTGCAAACATGAGTGTTATATTTATCTGATATATGTACACTTAGATATAAAAACATGACAGATTCAACACTATTTTCACTAACAAGTAGTAAACAGTTGCTCACTACTATTCAGTATGTTTACTGAATGATATATTTGAAAAAGCAACAGATATTTTTATAGCTCAGATGGCTTAGTGGTTAAGTGCTGTGACTATAGTCGAGAAGGCCCTGAGGTCAAGACCTGCAACAACTGTTCATTTTGTTGCTAGGCAGTAGAAGGACTGTTGGACACAGAGTGGTTAAGGCAGCTTTGAGCAGCTTTAAGTGTGTTTGTGCGGGTTTGCATGACGGTAAGTGGTGCTATTGAACAATTAAATGAATACGCACTTAAGCCATGTAGGCTTCGCTTACCGGTGCACAAATCAGCTTAGCAGTTAAATTTAAAAATGCTTATACCTGCTAATCATAGCTCAGCCCTGGTAACCAGTGATCGCATTCCAGTCTGATAAAATAGCAGGGTAATGACATCTTTAATAAGTGTATTTATTTCCATGTGCATAACATGCTTCTATGTGCTGTCATTACAGTAGCAAGGGGTGTGAGTATACTGAATGGGACACCTGAGTATACATGGGTACTACCACAATCTTTTCTCTTTGTACGTGTTTCATACTTGGGTAGTACCTCAGGTCATATGCAGTCACACTTGTATGTAATGTATTATCACGTTACTACTTTTAACAGTGCTTTTCCAAGTAAGAGTAGATTGCAGATTGTAGTACTGGAACCATACACTCCTGCATGCAAAGCTGGACTCTGAGTACTGACTATCGTGTTCTGGTGTTTGAGCTGTATGTTTTTAAGTATCTCCTTTTGGATATTGATCCAATATGTTGATATTAACTGTAGACTACTATGCTTTTAGAACATGTCACTGAGGACTGCTGTCATGTAGTGATGGCATACCGATCAGTTTCAGAAGTCTATCTGTCAAAACATTCATCCTCATGCATAACCTGTTGGCTAGGTACTTTCTGTTTGTCCTCTGTACAGATGTGCAGATGTCAGTTATTCATCTTGGATGCTTACAGGCAATTTCTGATTGACTGACACTGACAATTATGCCCAGCTGTGTTATGAATGTCACAGCTAGGAAACCCCACTCTGTATTCACCACATACCATGGATACCTCAACTAGACTACCACAGTCAACAGAACATGTTTGGGTACAGGTCCCTAACCCAGACACTGGCCATGTTATGCAATATATGTTGCATACATGTCAATTGGAGCTCCTCACTGGCCCTCTTCAAGAGAAACCCAGATGTGCGGATGTTGAATTTAACTGTCACCCTCGGGATCACTCAAGTGGCATCAGTTGATAGATGGCCTGCTGAAAAATGTCAGGTGACATGATACCAGTGTACTCACATTCCCTATTCTTTGCAACTCTCCATGGACATTAGCCTGGTACACACCAAGGAACACTTGCACCTATGGACCTCAGTGCTGACAAATGTGTCTGTGTGCATTACTGAGTATAACAGTGCACATGTGTTTGTAAACTTGTAGTTGAAAATACTCTGAGGGCTTTCTCACCCACTACTCCCCCCATTGCTATACTTAGAAAGGGCTGCTGCTGTAATTAACATTAAATGTACCTTGTGACACTCTTTACCCTATGGGCTACCTGGATCTTGCAGTACCAGCATAACACTGTTCTACAAATGGGTAGCTAGGTGTGGGTTACCCTCTGAGTCCTGGTAAATGTGTGTGTGTGTGTGTGTGTGTGTGTGTGTGTGTGTGTGTGTGTGTGTGTGTGTGTGTGTGTGAGTGTGAATATTTGTAGGAGACAGGATTCTGAGACCACATTCTCCAAATACACTAAACCTTGCCATGCATTATAAGGGATTGTGATGTTGCTGACATTAGGGGAACCATGACAAAACCCTCACCCTACTATCCCTCTGGCATGTGCAATAAATGTATATCCCTGTAGTAGCAATAATTAGGTAGACAAGGGTTTGCATTGCAGTCCTGGTCAATGTGTGATTGTGGGTATGTCAGAGCATTATCATGAATTTCAGTGAGTACAATATCCAGTGTGGGGTGGGGGTGCTGGGTATACTGTCTTTACACCATGGTACCCCCAGTACATGTTCCAAGGTCCACTGTAGGAGGACCGCTGTCACCATCATCCATACAGGTAACTGATGACATGATGCAGCCCAATGATGCATGTGCTGTGTGCAAAACCTTTGTAACAGTATGGACTCACTGACAAGGTAGTCGGCACTGCTAAACCCAGGTCTGTCACATGTGCCTATGACTGTATGTGTTTGTCAATGTGTATATGACAGTATGTTATACTATGTATTGTCCATTAACACCCAGTACATCCCCCATTACCATACTGTACAAGGCCTGGTGATGTTCAGTTTACAGGAAGCTCGGGACACACCTTAACCTACAAGCTCTGTGGTGTATGCAATTAAGGCCAAACACATTAGTAGTAATAAGTACCTAGGTAGGGATTCTACTCTCAGTGCTGCCAAGTAAGTATGTGTGTATATGAAGGGATTGACTTCAGTTTGCAGAAAATATATTTCTGAGAAGATAATTCGTCTGAGAACTAACTAGCAAAAGTTGACATTTCAAAGCAATCATCTTGTGGAAATTCATTTCAGCAAAACTAGTAGTGGATGTGTAAATGCACTCTTCCCCACTGTACAGCTGTACAGTGATACAGTAGGTGATATATATAGTTGGGTGTGGTTGTTTTGGACACAGCCACCTACATTGGGTTTATTGTTGTGCATATTCCCCTGCTTAGTGTACTGTTATACTGTACAGTTTATGTTAAGAGGTTAAGTAGTTGCTAATCACACTATGTGTATTTCTACACCACCCCACACCCTCCAAATTGGGGGGCTGTGCCCCTCACACTAGCACACCTATGTTTACCAACTCCAGGATTGCACTACTTTGGGGAAGAGGACATATACCCTGCCAGTACAATTTTCAATGACATTAAACCGGTGGACTAATTATTTACTGATGTGATGTTTTGGCATTTTGGTCTTGGTGGAATTACAAGGCCAAAATAAGTTCTCTGCAAAATGAAGTACATCCATGTGAACAGTATTCTCTGTGTATTGCATCAACACAAAAGCATCTGTGTTTGTGTGTTATTCACAAACATTTGGTGTGTGCCACCCAGTACGCTTACCTTTGTCTGCTGTAAAAGAGCCACTTACATCAGCCACCATGCACTCACCTGTTTACATCCCTCAGACCTATCAGTCATGTGGCACATGCACTAACTGTTATACAGACCTGTTACTTGTGTTCAGCTATACCCGGGTTATGACACAGTCAATGTGTTACCACAGGGCCACACCCCTTGTAGGAAAGGACAGCAGACCAACATCCTCCTGACACATAAACACCTAGAACACAAACAGAGTGCATTATGGAGACCACAATCAGTCAGTGTTAATAACAGCTATCTTGCATCATGGCTGAACAGCTACACACCCTGATGTGTAAGCATTAAACATTCCAGCTGGCAACACATTAAACAGCATTACATTGCTAAACTTTAGTACATTCACCCTGTGCATCAGAACCACATTAGCATGTCCCTGCATCGATGGTATGGATGACAGGGATGTGGCACAGGTATCATCATATGCACAGGGTATGGTGTGGGTTTGCCAGAGGCCTAACCTGAGCCTTTTGGTTGACATCATGTGTGTGGGCTAGGGGGTTCTTTATTAAATGGCCTGTGCAGATGTGGTGTGTGTGTAGGTATGGAGCTGCCCTAGCTGTGTTGGTGATGTGTGTGTATGTAAGCACACAGTTCTGCCATGTGGCTGTCCTATGCAGGTGTATGTTAGACAGCTGCGGACCATACATGGCAGGGTGTACAGATCACCGTGTCCGGCCATGGACACGTGACCTGCACCTGCCAGGGGTTGCATGGGTGCCATCAGACAGAAGCCCAGATATGGTACTCTTCCCTGATGATGACAATTGTCAGCTGAATCTGCATCCCTGTTGGGATTGGCCAGGACCACGTGCACATGGCCTGCTGCATTGTGGTGTGGACAGCACCCTTCCTGCAGTGCTGGTGCTCATACTGCTACTATGGGAGCAGCCGTGAGATGTTGCACATCCATGTAGATGTCCACCTGTTGGTGTTGCTGACCTACATCCATGTGGCCGATGCACTACGCCCACCACATGCTCTACCACAGACACCACATGGTCGAGGATTCCCACATCTCACCCAACCATCTATCCATGACCTCTGCAAAATAACAGTGGGAATCTGCAAGATCATGGATGTAGTCACATGCAGCAGGAAGAGTATCCACTTGCAGCCTCAGACTATCTCTGGTGTAATGTTCCCATATGTGCCTATGCCTCCATGATGGCCGAAAACATGCATCTGGTGACGCCTGCTGTGGCATTTCTGCCAGGGGCATGATGGCCAGCAGCCCTCCTATGAGGACCCCTGTACATCTGCTGTGTGAGACCTAGCCAGTCCTCCGGCTATGGCTGCTGTGTACAGACACACTTGCTATAGTCACCACACTTTCCTGTCCCATGCCACTACCCACCAACTGTCCCTCATCAATGGCCACTGGTGATGGGGTATGTATGGGCATCGTGACTGTGTGTGGGGATGGGGTGGATAAAAGTGGGATGTCAACCAATGGCACAGATTCAGCCCCTGACAACCCTGCCTGTGCCTCACTATGCTTATCATCATTGTCAGAGTCTGTATGGACACTAACATAAGTTCGCCTGCAGGAGGAACCCTGACCCACCTCGCCACCTGTGAGGGGCAATTAGGACCTGTACATTATGGTTTACTTCTACACACACACACACACACACACACACACACACACACACACACACACACACACACACACACACACTTACAGATGAGTTGGCACAAAGATATTACACAGACCACTCATTACCCAACAGTCAACATGCATGAGATGGCACTCAACAGCATGCACTGTAGCCATACTCAGTCTTTGTTACCAATATTATACTTCTCTGTGATGCATAAATTGTGTTAGTAGATGATGCTTCTTCCCCTGGAACACACTGCACTCATATACACAGTATTGCTGTGCACCTGTACAGCACCCTGCCATGTACTGTGCACCATACCTCACAAGTGTACACACCATTGCTGAATGTGTATATGTGTGGCAGTTATATTTGCTCTGTTGCTCACAGCCGCTATGTGTTTGTCTGACACATACCTGGAATGATTTGAGGACTGATGTCAATAACTAATGCCTGACCCTTGATTTGCAGATCTCATCATCAGCAGCGCATGTATGTGCAATAAAATCCGGTTACACTGACAACCTTCAAATCTTAATGTGGATATGAGGAGTGTACACACCCTTGTTGACATGCCAGCCTCTTCTGTGATATACAATTGGGCCACAATACTGCATTTGTTAACATTACACACACCTGATATGTGACATATGACCTGTCTAATCCAATGCAGTATCAGACAAATGTGTTAGTCATGCAGATGCTGAAAGAGATACATACATTATGCGAGTTGCTTAAGTGTGTACACCCTTAACACGATGGTTTGATGAAGAACCTGTTAAGTGAACCACAGCAGCCACTATTCTTGAAAGGGGTGTACTATCAAGGCCCATCTAAACTTACCATTATTTGGTCACTCTGCCATACAAAGATCCCCCAACTCTGCCAGATTGCAAGGTCAGCTCATGTGCACAACCCCTGGAGGTCACACAGTGGGATCACTATTGCTGTAGAGTCTGGGTTATGTCTGGCACAATTCATAACCTTTACTGTGTTCAGATACAGCCATTCTTAGCAAGCTTTGGATGTATGCTTCAGTTCACTGTTGTGTTTCACGCTGACACCCCTCCCCATCCTTAGCCTTATTGCAGATGCCTGACAACTACAGGCCAGACATGAGTATTATTTTGTAGTGTTCCAAATTCCAAACACCATGTCTAACGGCCTAATTCCAGCTAATGAACAGCAACCCTAAAGGTGTACACTGGCACCAGCAAGCTACAAACTGGGGATTGTGGCCCTGAGGTGGAGTGAGGTGTTGCTTGTGCACCAGACATATCTTTATGAATACTGTCTGTAGGTTTGAGCCTTAGTCACATGACACCATTACACATTGCAGCACATGCCTTTGGGAGAATTGATGTTAGACCTGTACCAAGACTTGGATGATGTTTCATGTGGGACAACTCTTCCATCTGATTACCCTAACCCATAGGCCGCACTTATGCAGAATCCAGGTGATTGTCGACACAGGTACTGCACAGGCAATACTTGCTAGACATTCCTGCAAGTCACTCAGTGTTGCTGCATGTTTCTGGACAGCCTCCGTGAAAAGATTGCAACATGTTTTGTCATCTGTTTTGGATGGGCATCTGTTTATTTTATACATCAATGTTGTCCCAATGTTCATACACACATAGATGACTGTCTGCACTGTTTGCCATGGTATATGCAATGGTGAGGTAAGGCTACTTCTCCCAATCCTGATTGCTACCTTTTGGATATGGGATCCATTTCATGGTTTGTAGGATGTGTGCAAGCCATGGCTGTCTCTGTTGCAGGTGAGTGGGAAAATGTCATGGACATACTTCTTGGACAGCAGACCAGTACTTGTTGTGACATTGAGGCCCTGTACTTGATGGCAGGTGTGTAGTTCAGAGTGAATGCTGTCAATACATCACAAGCTGCTTCCACAATATATTTGGAGTGTATGCACACATATGCTTCCAGTGTTTGGTAAGGTTTGTATTCCCCATATTTGTTGTCCTAACATAGGATTCCATATTACATATTCATTGCTCATGTTAGGGTTACATTACAGGTTGTAAAAGGTGTGGAATGTGCTAGTGTGGTCTGCCGTTGTTTATATCAGGAACAGTTGCCATTGTAATAGTGGTGCATACACTGTTGTATCCACTGTATAAGGGCAATGTTTCAGACATGTCCCTACTGTAGGCCATTTGTCCCACCATTATTTTCATCTCTATCAACACATCTTGCACTGACAGGTTGTTAGATATACTTCAGGAATCATATACCCTTCAGATATACCACCATGGTGACCACTGTGATGCAGTGCAGTTAACACCAATAAAAATGAACATGTACAGCATGCATTATGGGTAGGTTTGTTAAATGTGTGCATGGGAAATAGCATGGCCATAACATGGCCGGTGTATTGGGAAACCTGAACAAAAAAACTCCATACTCACCAGCTACAGGCTGCTGCCCCAGTTGTATACCTGAGGGATCTAAATAGTTGTGTTAGAGAAGTAATGTCAGTAGCCATACCTGTGGCATTGGTACAGGGTGGAAGCAGTATTTCAGCACATCGACAGTACAAACCACAAAACTAAGGATTATGCACATCTGTTCATTACTTAACTCCAGCAACTGGCTATTTTATCTGACATATGCACCTTGATACTTTACAGATAAAAATGGATAAGCAACAATGGTCTAGTAATGTGCCCTGGGGCCTTACCTGCACGGTCCTCATCCATTGTGTGGGTGGCACCCACCTCCACAATGCTGTCTTGAGCCTGCTGGCTTGTCTGGTGGGTAGGTGCCCCATGGCTGGCGAGGAGCTCCTCATCATGTGCCAGTGGGGGGCTGGATGGCATGACCCCCACCTGTGGCTAGCTGGTCCCTTCTAACAGCAACAGCAGCATGCTGATGGGCATGGTGGATTAGGTCAGTGCAACGATGTTGCACCCGCTCATAATTTCAGCTGTGATGGCCGACATCATTTACCCTGTGGATGAACTCATTCCACAAGGCAGTCCTCTCCTGCAGATCCTGGGCCCTGCAGCCAAATAGTATGCCATGATGCTGGATGATGAATTGGATAATTGTGTCATTCTCAAGGTTCATGAACACTGGCAAACATTCCTGGGGCATTGTACCTGGAAGACATAAACAGGAAAAAAGGCCACAGGACCTCATACGGTTTCCCACGTGCACATCAACAGTGGATATTCCTTGCAAATAATCCAGACTATAACATAATACTGTAAGCTGTCATGGCTTTGACATCTTGCATTACACTCCTGGCCATGACCTGTCCAGTTCCTCCAATTTTGGACACTTAATGGCATAATCCACTATTCTCCAGTAATTTCTGTGTGGAGGGATTACAGTGTCCATCTTCCATGTGACTGGTTTGTGGATGGTGGCAAATCTGTGTGTGACTGTAGTGTGTGATGGAGCTGTAAACACATGCCTGAGCTCATGCAGGAGGCAGACTGTGATGTTCTCATGCCCCATGGAGACTTGCTGTTGTTGCCATCAGTTGGAATTATGTACATGCTCATCATTCATGTGTGCATATCCCCCTGTGCAAATGTTGTGGACAGGGTGCCACTGTTTCCGTCTATCCTGTCTGATGCAGGTTCCCTGTATCCATGGCATGTGTGTATGAGGTGTGCTTTACCCCAGTACAGGTTGACTTGTGTTACTGCCTCTGAGACTGCGTACATATGTGGAGACATGGTTGAAATTGGCCTTGGTGGTTTGGATATGTCTGATTTCTATTCAAAGTCAGGCTTACAGGAAGTCACCTGTGGGCCTACATGCTTGCTCAGATAGAGGTGCACTTCCTTCCAAATTGTGATCTGCACCTATGTGTCCCTGTACAGCCACTATAGCAGCCTATTACATGCTTTGTGTCTTGCTGCTGTCCACCAAGGCGGATTACTCTATCATTGGTGGATTCTGGTTGTACAGGTCAGGTACTGCTGATTCCATATAAATACAGTGAATATAAAGTGTACACATCTCTGTTACAATGCATAGTAGTTATGCAATTGAAACATGATCCCACAAAAGCACATGTCAACAGAATCCCCACCTGTGATGTGACCTATAGCCTGCTCTGTTCAATAGGGAACATAACCTGTCCTGTGAAAACATATGGGAATTAATATGCAGTACAGTAAGCCAGATGAATGTGTGTGCACACTCTTACACTGATATGTTGTGTAAACACCTGCTGAGATGATTACAGCATCCATTTGTCTTGGTTTCTACTCTAACATCATATCACATCTTCACTTGGCAATGGTTGCTCACCATCCATGAAACAGCTTTGTTTTTTTTTTCAATAGAATTGTACAGGTCATGGGTTACATTTGAGGTGAGAAACATTTTGACATGACTTTCTGTGGTCTCATTGGCATTCCAACAGGGGTGTATACACATTAATATCCAGTGTATATGGGTGTTGATATAGCTGTTAGTGGTATCATGGGCAGTCTGTCATAACACAGTTGTACACTTCTCTGATTACTACCTGATAAGCATGCCTACTGTAGTACCCATATCAGTGTCATGGCAATGCAACAATCAGTAGCAGTATATATTTTATTTTGTTCTATGCAGTGACAGTGATATTACACACATGTGCAACATGCACATCCTATTTTCTGGACTACTTGTGACCCATGTTATTACTTCTGTGCCTTTTAGCTGAACATACACATACATACACATGCTCAGGGGATGCCTGGCATAAATTTGTGTTCTATGTAAGTATGGGACACTGTATTTACAGTCTTGCAGCTCAATCATATCTCTCAGCCTGTTATACCAGGTCTTCTGGGCATTGGTCCACATCACTGGGTGACAACAGGGAAATCAAGTTTGATAAAGTATTAATATAGCTGAAATAACACAAGTGTATGTGTATGTGACTACAGATATCTGTCACAACTGTGAACATTGTCCAGCAGAACACTGTGCAGTTGAATGTTATTAATTCAATATATTACATGCAGTTTAACACACACATCTGCAACAGTGTTTTACTATGCTCATGCCCTTTGTAGGTATTCTAGATTTATAATACAAACATGTGTAATACTCATATTCACAGGTAGCATATGGATATGGGCAACATCCCATTAACCGGCCTAGCAGTGGCACAGACACGACTGTCTGACAGACACTCCAGTGGTTGCCATATGTGAGCTGTCCTTTCCCAGGGTGTGCCAGGCTCCTTGGTTGTGACCTGACCTGTCCACCTCTTAGAGCATCACATGTGGACAAAGCCTAACATTAAGCGGGATATATAGGTACAGATCATAGATATGCCTAATACAAACCTATGAAGTTTGTAGCATGATACATTTCGCATTACCATGACTGTTCTGAAGGCGGTGGGGTCTGAAACTCATGTGTCTGTCATTACTTCATTACTTCCATCTCCAGCTATTTGACCTACTAATATAGATGTTTGAAGGAACAGAACAAACACTATGATGGCTAAATCTTGACATTTTGTGAAGATCTGCACAGGTGACAGGTATGACCCACTGCACAGAGCCAGATGCAATTTTCATAGCAGTTGTTCAGCAGGACATCATTGCAGTATTGATGACACATATACATCTTTCATAATCATCTATCCCATTATTACAGACCAAGTACTACATTCAGTTACATGCTTACATGTTTCACATGCCTGGTTTATTTTTATGTTCCTTCTGTGTACAAGTGGTCTTCTTGTTTCTTATTTTTTTTTCAGGTTTAGTTTATGTAGTTTCTAATTTTATTTTTGCCCCCCCCCCCTCTCTCTCTCTCCACTACTTGGATCGAGCTGGTTTGAATAGGATGCAGCATGGCTTTTGTAGGTGATGCTCATGTTCAGTTGATGGCCGCTGCACCATTTGCTGTCCACCACATGCTAATTGCATGGAGGCAGCTGTGTAGTTCTTCCAATAGCCAATGTTAAATTGTTAAACATGTTAAATGTTTTTAACCTAGGCTGTTAGAACATGTGAGGAATATCAATAATAAGAAACATAAAGGTATATGGATGTACATTTTCATACATTTCACCATAGGGATAGTGATGGGCTAGTCCTTACTGTTTTGCACACAGTTCTGCTTGTCAGTGTGATAGTACCATTTTTAGTTAAGCGTTGTTATGTAATGGATACAATTTCATTGTGACAATTGATACTTTTCCCCTAGGGGATTGACTACAGAGTGTAATTGGAAGCTGTTGAACTACATCTGTAATTAAGTTTTGATTGATTCTTATCTTCAAGGCAAGTGTAGTTTTTACTGTTGTACTACTTGAAGGCTTTACCATAGACAGCAAAGTATCTTGTTTTTTGCGGATTACTGTATCATATGTTTTCTTTGAGAGTTGCATTAATCAGTTATTATGTATTCAAACACCTTAATGCTTTAAGAAATGGCATAAACAACTGAAATAGTACACAGATAAACATTTATATGTATGCAAAATGTGTGGTGTCATGTCCTTTGCATTGTGTGTGGGTATGTGTTTTCATGCAATAATTCTCATTTGTAGGAAAGAATCAGACTCTGGCCATTTGAAAAGGTGGCAACTGTAGGAATAATGTCTATTTGATATTCTGTGCACCCACTATATATACTCTCTTTATATATATCTATATATATTTATATATGTGTGTATATATATATATATATATATATATATATATATGTGTGTGTGTGTGTGTGTGTGTGGTTTTGTGTGTGTGTGTGTGTGTGTGTGTGTATATATACATATGATTAGAATGTTTAGTGCTTCCACATTGTACATTCTCTATGGTAGACTGTTCACAGCATGATTAAGGCACTTTTAAGCAGTTGTAAGTGGGTTTGCGCAGGTTTGCACGGCGGTAAGCAACATGAACTTCCAGTTAAATATGCTTACAGACTGTTAGCCTTAAAAGTGCTTAATCTGTGTAGGCATTGCTTAGCGCCATGCAAACAGGTTTAATCCCACTTACTACTGCTTAAAAGAGCTTACTCCTACTTACCCCGTGCTAATTTCTTTAAAAGAAAAGAAAAAAGGGGTGATAGGAAAGTGGTGAAAAAGGCGGCACACAGAGGGAAAGACAATAAGGAAAGTAGCTAGGAATGTGCAGGACGCGTGTAGGGAAGGTCCATAGTTGTCCATTTCTTCTAAAGCAACAGCTGTGCATATATACTGAATTTGGAGTTATATTTGGACACAAAACCCCCTGGGAGAGGGGTGAGGAAAACAATAATGTGTTGTGAAGCCAATTAGACCCAAATAAATGTGTCCAGTGGACACATGCGAAATGGACAGCTATGTATGTGGCAAAATTTTTTTTTTGGGAACAAATTGCCCTTTTTTATTTTTTTAAGTCGAGACTGGGATGTTGGAGAAGGATAGTTGGTGTATTTGGGGAAGTAGGTTGGGTAGGTTGACAGACAAGACAGACAACACAGCATACAGGGGAGGTATATGACACATGTAGACAGTAAACACCTTGGACGGGTAGGGGTGTTTGAAAATTGGAAGCCCATGAGCCCACAAATGGAAACAGTGGGACTGAGGTCTCCACCCATGGGCAGTCACCACAGCACCTTTACAGCCCTGAAAGTGGCTGTGCTGGGAGCTGAGCAGGAGGGGCAGGCTGACTCTCTAATTGCACCAGGCGGCCCTCAAGCTGGAGTAGTAGATCTCCAAATTCCTTTCTGAGTTTGCTATGCACCAATCCCCAGACCTGGCTTTGCATGACAGTATCCTGTTCATAGGATGATCCCCATCCCCTGAGGCAGTTCCACCTGAAGGTGGTGCAGGACCAGTGGATGAGGAAGTCCCAGAATGGGTCCTAGACATGCTGGGGCCTATTGCCACTGGCAGATGAGGTGGGAGAGGTGGGCCGCTGGGACCGGCCTTCCCAAATGTGCTATGGTGTTGCAGTTTCAGAACATATGTGGGTTAGTAATAGTGAATACAATCCAGGATTAGTTATAACAGCTTGCATAGATATTCCCATTAAGTCAATATGACAGATTTGGAACAGTTGCATAGCAAACAGAACACATGCATATATGGAACCACAGTGGCCATTACAATGGTATGCAAGTTACATTGATAGCAACAGGCCATCAATGATAGTATGTCAACATGGAACATTAATAGAAACACATTTCAATATTTGTTGAACAATAGGACATATGTCCTAACAGTAGGTTTGGTGTAAAACATACCCATTGATTTGTGTGTTTAGATTATTGTTGCAGATATGGTGGAGGGGCAGGTATGTCAATTAACTTGTATATCCTTGCATTATGCACAACTTTAATGATCATTGCCCTAATCATTACTCTACAAGTATTTTTACAATACCCTATAGCCTTGATTTGGGCAGTGATATGTTTTCACACAGTGTATACTTCAACCGTCTTATAGCTACATTTACTTCTCTTAACTGGTATAACTATGGGGGGAATGTTTGTTAACACTATCTGACTGTTTCTACACATATTCCCAGATTCTTAATTAAAATTATGCATACAACTTACTACCACTCCCAGGATTTGAACCATGGCTGTGTCTGCTAAAAATACAACAATTTGTGTTTCATCAGTGTGAGCTATTTAGAAACTGCCTTCTTTTCCTTCAGTGTTTTCTGTCTAAGTCTCTCTTGGTTGTACAATCTGACCTTGTAATTACAGCATTCTTATACAGACATTCCTAGACATATTTTTATGTAGCACAGTGTGAGAAACAGTGGTTGACACAACAGTACTATTTGGATATAAGATCTTGGTAAATGCAACATGTCAGACAATACAGTACTGGAGTAAACACAACCAGTCCAGGATTTAGAACTTCATTATCAGGCAGTTACACTATTATTTAAATATGACCTATAAGGGACTATTACTGTCATATTGTCTATTATTCAGTAGAAATCATGGATATTTTTTATACTGCCTGGTGAAAATTTACTCCTTTATATTTATTTGGTATGACTACTACAAGTAGGATTGTTACTCACCAGCCTAGCGACGCAGCCTTTGCAACCTGCTGGCATGGGCTTCCTAGTGCACAGCCCGCTCAGCTGCAGCTGTAATGAAAATAGAGACACATTTATGCATACCTATCCATCACATACACAGGCTGGACGTTGGTAAACAGTTATTGCTATGAATATTTACACACTGCACTGGGACATCTTCCCTTTGTGTTGCTTCTTGGACCCACTGTTCCAAGAGATACGTTTTCCTCTGTTTCAAGCCGACATAGTGGTGCTGGATTTGCTCACCAGTCTGAGGGATACCAGTGGCACTAGTGAGATCATGGGTGAGACATTCCCCAGGCTTCCACTTTATATTGGGATCCCTGGTACTGGTCATGCAGCAGTCTCACATAATGTATTTTTTTACCAGGAGTCCTACGATGACCTTGGACTCCTGTATGCCCCAGCACTGCACCCAAAAGCGCATGCCCTCTCCAACACCTGCCATACTACCTAGAGTGGAGAGCTACAATCAGTTACGAGCTGTATTCCTGCCTGCGGGGTTTAAATATTGCTGACTTCCCACCCTTTTCCATGATTGGATGGTTTTAAAAATGCTGACCTAAGCTAAGCTATGGGCAAACCTGCTTAACTAAGGTTGGCAGTGCTTAAAGGGGCAGGTTCAGCATTGCTTACCAATGGGAAAATCCACTTAGCTGGGCTATTCATTGCTTAGTATTCATATGTACACAATGTTTACAACCCAGTCAGCTTAACTGTAGAATGCTTAACATTGCTTATGTTTTATTATATTGGTCTACCACCTGTATGGGATTGATTCATCATTCATTACATAATATAGATTTATTTACCTTCCCCGACATCCCCAATGTGCTGCAATTACATTTATTCTTGTGTGATTATACTGTATGGGGCACTTGTGTTTCTATGGGGGTTTCACTACTTTATTACACTGATGCCTCACATCTGGGCCTAACACACTGCTCTGGTTTAGAAAAATATGCTACGTCCTACATAAATATACAAATAAATAAAAATTGTAATGTTTACACGTACAAAATGGAAATAGCTTTGGGGAGGCTTAAATCATGAATGACTACATGCAAGGTGTATGCTCTAACCACTACACTATTGCATGTATGCTTATGCTGGATGTCTATTGCTTTTTAACTTATCCTGCCATTTCAGCTGGGCTAAGCATAGCTAAGCAACAGGCACACCCACGTAGCTACACTTAAACTTTATTGCATATGTCAAAAAAAAAAATTATTTGCTATGTTTTTTAATTTGTACCCTTCAGAATATCGATGCTAATGCTGAACCTGTTATTCTATCAACTTTCTGGCTTTGTAGGGATGATTGTCCCTTATGGTTTCTCCAGATTCCTTACTCTGACGGTTTGGGAGGTGTGCACTATGCGCTTATGCTAAACTTGTTAATCTATCAATTTTATGGCTTGGTAGGGATGATTGTCTGTTATGGCTTTGTCCAGATTTCTTACCCTGATGGCTTGGGGGTGTTACAACCATTCTTGCTCATTTTAAATTGCCGAATGGCTATTCTGGAGTGCAGGGGGCATGTGTATTGTGAGAGCTCTGCTCTCAGACACACCTCCTGCACTCGTACACAGACCCTATGCATTTTACAGTACGGCAACATGCCTTGATACATATGCATCGTGCATTGCTGTGCTAAACAGCAACGGTCCCTTCCATGCAGGAATTAGTTATTCCTGCATGGCCATTTGCTGAATCCGGGGGTAGGTTTCAAGAAATCCTTACCTTATACCCTTTTCCCAAAAAATAAACATGCCTTCCTTTTCTGCAAACCAAACTGAATAATGCTTATTCTTGCCACTACAGCTGATATCCTTTTGTAGTAATCATACAAATGGTGAAATTCTTCCATCTGACTGTTAGAATGCGAATGCAGAATGTGAGGTTTGCATTGCCAACTTCTAAGTACTATGATATAGTGTCACACGTAATGACATTCACCGTGCTAAGGCAGAATTGTTGAACCCCCACAGAGGTAATTGTCCTACCATCTTTTAAAAAAGTGCATCTTGAAATCTGCCATCAATAGCCAGTGTATCACAATTTATACATTATCCTGCCAACTGATATAATTTCTATTTGGTAACTGCCTACTAGTCGACTAATATATGGCTTCAATTATTATATCCCACATAATCCTATTTTATGGGTAGCCTGAAATAATATGTAAATAGTCTGGCTCCATATCCCGGCATCACTAGTTTACTGATGTGATGGACCACCCCATTTCAGTTGTCACAGAAGAGAATGCTGCTGTATATAAATAAATTTAAACAATGCAAATTGCAACATATCTGGGATATTTTTTTTTAAACAGTTTTATTGATTTTGATTATAATGAAAGCAATCATATATACATATATAAAATAATTTACATTATAGATTTACAAATTGATAACATGTATTTATAGCATTTAAATAAGAATATACAAATAACAAAGCAAACAAACTAAAGTATGTACATAGACATCCAGTATTTATACATTAACATACACTGTAATATTCATTTTGTAACTTGTTCTCATGAATGACAAGGAAAATCAATTACCTTTATGCAAAATTATTTTTTTTCCAACATATTTTGTAAGTTGAAACACAAAAAGAACGCCACCTCCCAATCTAGTAAAGACTAGGCTCTGATCATAAATCCTGCAAGTTGTTTAAGTAATGAGTCCAAATAACGTAATAAAAATAACGCTTTTATTTATACCAGAAAAAAGAGCGTTTTCGCCGTAGTATCACCACAGCTTCTTCAGAGTAAAACCACTTTTAAAAAGACCGCCAAATAAATACATAAAAGGTGCATGACGTGGTAGAATGAAATTGTATATTTAAAGAGCCACTATACCAAAACCACGCACTATGCACAAACAAACTGCTATCATTATAAAATTTTATAATAAAGTCATTTAAACATGCCTTAAATTAAAAATATATGTGTAAAGAACTGCTCTTAATGAAAACATGTCACTACAGTACACAAATAGTAAGTTAAGTATGTACTAATGTTTATGTTGCCTTAAAAACCTCGTTGAAAGTCAAGCAATTGTCTGGTGTAAAATTCATTAGATACCAAACCAAAGAGTTTTTAACCTAGGTGCCAATTGACGTATCTTGACTAATATAGTAGTTCACAGAAAGTGAAACCAAATAAGTAATATATAGATAAATGTATTGTTGTTTGTGCATATATGTATAAAAATTATGACATGTAATAAAGTTCATAAACCTTAACCCAAGGTAAACAAGAACTAGAATTAACCAGTGTTAAAATAATGGACACTTATTCTTTTTATGTCTCAAATAATTCCTCATTTTTAGAATACATGAAATATTACAACTTTCATTTAGTCCTGGAAAACAGAAATAATTCATTATTCATTATTTTATATATAAAAACTTCTGTGATAGGATGTTAAATAGAGGGTATCCCCAAGAATTGGTAGAAAAGGTAATGAAAGATGAAGTCACTAAAAGTAATAATATTATAATTGATGAGTTGGGAGAAAGAACTGCTATAGATTTTACTACAGCATTAGCTGTACAGAATAGTACTGATTCGAATGCGATCAAAAGTATAGTGAGAAAAAATGGGGAATTTTTAAAGGTAATAGCAACTTATTACAGAAGTTAAGAGACAAACCCAAATTTGTACAAAAAAGAGCAAAAAACTTTAAAGATTTTTTTCAAAAAAAGTTCAATAAAAATAGGGGTGTTGAAGAAAAAAGAGGAATGTTAAAGTGTTTTAACTGCAAATATTGTCCATATTTATACACTGATAGTCATGAAATTTTATTAGGTAAAACTTTGATACAAGTTCCAGGCAGATTTACTTGCAAGTCTAGAAATGTTGTTTATTTAATAGTATGTTTAGAGTATAGTTCTTTCTATATAGGTAGAACAGGAAGAGAATTATATAGAAGAATTTATGAACATCACTATGCTATAGGCAATGGTGATGTTAAAAATGCTATGGGTAAACATTATGTATAAAATGGATGTAGGATAAATTTTAAGTGTCTTGTTATTGATTCAATCGACTCCAATGTTAAAAAGATGAATATAGAGGAACAACTGGGGTGGCTTGAATACTGCTGGCAGGTGAGATTAAATGCATGTTTTCGCCCAGGTCTTAACAACAGAGAGGAATTCATTATGTATTTAAAAATAAAGGGACTTAAACATTAGCATTATGCTGAGATATGTTTTTTCCAAACTTTTTAATTGTCAATTATTTTTAATTGAATTTTTAATTGATTTCTTAATTGACTTCTTATGTATTTAAATGCAGTTCTTGTATTCAACCATTAGTCTGAAGAAGTCTCCGTTTTGTCAGGAGATGAAAGCGCTTACTTGTGGTTGACATTTTGTATCTGGAGAATTTGTGGATTAAACCTTGTTCTGTGTTTTCTGACAGTGTTTTTTCTGTTGGATTTGTGCTTTGTTATAAAGCGTGCTGCTTTTGTTACTGTTTTACAATGATTAATGATTTATTCAATATGAAGTTGTCTGAAAAAAGTGCTTGCAAAAAAACATTTACTTTATTCCAAAAGATATTTAAGGTTGGACAGTTAAAAAACATATGTGCCCAGTTAATATCCCATTAGAGTTGCATCTACTACAGATGTTGTGTTTTTTATTAATTGTGTCCATTATTTGTGGTGTATAAAAGAATCTATTCATGAATCTTCATATGTAAATCTTCCATTTCAGAGAAAATTATGTTTTCCCAGCTGATTGTAGCATATTAACCTTATCTTGTTCATTTGGAATTATGAGTAATTAAACTATAATAACTCCAGTATTTATGTGTGCAAGAAAATCTTTCTTCCCTTAAAAGTCTATAAATAAAGGAGAGACTACCTGAATATGTATGCTGGTATAATAATGTTGATTGAGGAAATTGTAATAATATGTTGGTGTCATGTTTGCTAGTTGGTGAAGCTAGGTTCAGCTTATTATCAAGATATAGTATAAGTGTTTGTATATCTAACCATGAGGAATTATTAAGTGTATATTCCTGTATAATATGATCCATTAAGCTAGTCTTGTATTCATACGTTAGCTGGAACCAGTATTTGAGTTCATTGTTTTTCAGTTGAGAAATTTTGTTAACATCTGAGGTAACAGAAGTCTCTTGTGTATATGCTATAAGAAAAATAAAAGTAGTCTTTATATTTAACATGTTTATATATAAAGTTTCTAAAGTTAATTATAATATCATGTATGTAACTGGCAGTATGATTAGGATTAGTATGTGTGATAAAATATTCTTTTAAGACCCATATAAAAAATAGGTTATATCTAAGAGCTGAGAAATGGATCTGATTATAGTCGAAATCAAATAGAGATTTAGATTTTGGGAAGCTATTCCACCATTCTTTCAGCTGTTAGTATGTTGATTAATAATAATTCTAGTTTTTTTGTGACCAAAAGAATCTTAGTATTAAAGTGTTTAGTTTATTTATAAACCTTTTTGTGGGTATAATTTGAATGGATCATATTATGTATAAGATTTTAGGTAGAATTATCATTTTATAATGGTTAGTCTTTGTTGACTAGTAAATATTACTGTATTCCATTTTGTAAATAATTCTTGGATATTTTGTAAACATCTGTTATAGTTTAATTGAATTATTGATTTAATGTCTTTGGCAAGAATGATTCCAAGATATGTGATTTGATCTGCATTAGCAATGTGATATGTATTATTTCCTATCATCCTTATTTATTTTTTTATTATTAGGATATATGAGTAGAATTTTTGTTTTATTGTCATTGAATGATAGACCGGACATCATTTGAAATTTTTTAATTGATTCATATAATGACATGAATGAGGAGTCAATTCCCTTTGTGGTGATAAGAACATCATCCGCAAACAGCTGGGTTTTGGTTATATTGTCTTTATCCATTTCCAAAACCTCTATTTCTTTATTGTTTCTTATTTCATTTGCCCAGGGTTCCATGATTAAAGTAAATTGTAGAGGAGAGAGAGGACATCCTTGTTTGGTGCTTTTTATAATAGATATTTTATTGGAAATATATGACCCTATTTTGATATATGCATAGGTTTCTTCATAAAAATGTTTTAGAAGATTAATAAAATTATGTGAAAATGTAAGCATTCCAAAAGAGTAAATAGATAGATCCAGTTAATAGAATCAAAGGCCGCATTAATATCAAGACTAATTAATGATAAGTTCCTTTTCTTCCTTTGTGAGAAGCCTATAATAGCTAGGGTTCATTTTATATTATCAATAGTACTTCTGTTAGTTATAAATCCTGTCTGGTCTTTGTCTATTAAGTGGGGTAAGAATTTCTTTAATCTTTCTGAGAATATATTCATAAACATCTTATAATAGATATTCAGTAAAGATATTGGTTTGTATGAGGAACATGATTTTGGGTCTTTATTTGATTTTAAAATAGGGGATATCAATGTATATTTCCAGGATGGGGGTGCAAAATTATCATTTTGGGCTGAATTATATACTTTGTGTAGTAAGGAAATAGCCATTTTGGGCTATATATTTCAGGAATAATTCCATTGTTACCTGGAGCTTTGTTTAGCTTAAGCTTACTTACTTGACTTTGTATATCTGATAAAGTATTTTGTTTATCAATAACTTCTATTTGTTGTTTGTTTAGTTTATTATATATATTCTTGTTAATATAATCTCTTATGTTATCTTGTGTTTGAATTTGTTGTGTGGATTGATTACTTTCATGAAAGTGACATCTAAACTCCTAATATATCTTGTATACTATGTATTTCTCTTTTCTTTTTTGCAGAATGTATTTCTTTAATATATTTATATTTATTTAATCTTTTGGTCTTATTCTTAAGGTTTGATAGATTTTTTAGGATTTACAGAATAAGCAAGATACATATATTTCTCTAGTGCTGTCTTTGTTTTATGATGTAGGATAGATCTATATTCCTTATTTAGTTTGTATATCTCATCCCTTATATTCTTTGAAGACAGGTTGTATTTATTATTTGTGTATAGTGAGTCAAGTTTATCCTGTATCATTCTTATATCTTTATCCGATATTTTCATCTTATTATGAAACCATTTGTTTATTTGTCCATATAATTATGCTTTTAGGGCATCCCAAATACATATATCATGTGTGCCTGATGCTAAATTTATATTAATGAAGTTTTGTGTCTCTTCTGTTATGAATAATTGAAAATCCTTAAGTTGTGTGAGATATGCTGGAATCCTTTTAATTTGGACACTATGGGTGTTATTAATATTAAGTTAAAATATGATAGTATTATGGTCAGAGATTGGGTATGATATAATTTTGCTATTGGTCAGGTTATTCATTATCTGTGTGGAAAGAAATATTCTATAAATTCTAGAATATGTTTTGTATCTATTAGAATAGAACATGTATTGTAATGAGTTATGATACACAAAATGATATATGTCTTTAAGTAGTTATGTCTATGAAATTTATAAGTTGTTTAGCTTGTGCTGTAATTTTTTCATTTTCCTGAAATGGTTGTATCTTTATTGTTTAAGATACAGTTGTAGTCACCTGCCATAATGATATGTCCCTCAGATAGTGAAACTATTTGATTCAATATGTGTCTAATACTATTAGTACCAATACCAGGTAGCCAATAGTTGTTTATTAATGTATATAGTTTCTTACCATCTCAATTACAGCCAAGCAAAGCAAACCTTTATTGTCTTGGTATCATTTGATTATGCTGAGTAATGGTAATGTTTTGTTTCACAATATTGCTACACCTCTTTTTTTTCCATACACTCTGAGCATACTATATTTGTGCATTTATCTAGAAATTTAATAGTATATTTTGTTAAATGGGTTTCTTGTAAGAATACTATACCAGGTTTATGAAAAGCTAGATATTTAAATAAAATAATTCTTTTATACGGATTGTTCAAACCATTTATGTTAAGTGGCATACCTTTCAACATAGTCATATTATGCAATTGTACCTGAAAGATGCGCTAGTAACATATCAATATCATATGTATAATGTAAAAATTTCCGCAAAAAATGAATTTGTTCCCAGCAAAAATATTAAATATTATGTCTTTAGGGAAAAAAATTATTCCTTGAGCTTTATTCTCTATATTTTCTGTAAATAAGCTATTCTGGATGTCAAAAAACTCTTTTTTAAAAAAAATTATTACATACACTAGATAAAAACAAACACCCCAATGCTCCCCACCTGGAGTTATAACCTCCTAATCCCAATGACATCTGTCACTGAGATCAACCACTAGACTGTAACAACAGAGTACAAACTCCACTAATAGCATACTTTATATACTTTAAGTTAAAAAACATTAAGATAACCAAATTCTAATGAAATCATTAATTGTCCTAATATAGTGTTATCTGGAAGATTTATACGTTCATAGATATCATATCTAATAAGAAACCTACATAACATAATAGATTCAAAAAATGATTTACATTCCAAAATAAGGCAAATGTCTAACAGATTATTTATAAGGACTAAGTAATTTAGCCCACTGCCTTACTATTAACATAGACAACAGAGGTTGTGTGTGTAAACAACATTTCTATTAGGTTATCAGATATAATATGTTATCCAGGACACAATGTTATTGTTCAAACAATGGTTTGTTTAAATGTAATTCTATTTTGTATTAACATGTTTGTAACTCTCATTATATCTCTTCCCTTTATTTAACTTATATACATGAACACGAGAGGGAAGAGAGAGAAAAGAAAAGAAAAAAAAAAGTGAAACAAGGCTAACGTAGTTAGGATCCCTTGTAAATAGTTATATTTAGAAGTCGTAGGTGTAATTATAAAAAGTATGTCATTTAAATAAACATTGTATCATCCCCATATGGGATGTAGTCACTATAAACACATGTATATACAATCGCTTTCACTAGTGGCAGAATAAGATATCTATATCCAAAGTTCTTTTTAGTATACCACTTTTGTTAATCAATTCTTAGCTATGCAAACAAACATTCTGAAATGATATGCAGAACCGTACTTATGACACTTAAATATAAAGATTGCACAAATTTGTGAAGATATTAACCCCTAACCGGGAAAAGCCGAAAAGACAAACAAACATTAACTTTGAGTATGGTAACCATAATCATAGTATGCAATGATGCTTCAAAGAATGATGAGGGAGAAAAAAAATATATTATATATATATATATATATATATATATATATGTATATATATATATATAAATATATATATATATATATATATATATATATACATACACATATATACATATACATACATACAAAACTGAATGTTACCATCAGTATTTACACTTGTAGGGTATAAGAATAAAGCACATAGATATTTACATTTTAATACTCACACAGTTCTCTCATGACCATGTCCTCTCTCACCTTTTTTCTTTTTACATTTTCTTCCTTTATCAGTTCTGTAATCCTTTCTTCAAGTCACAAAAGATGAAGATATTATGTTATTGTAATATGTAATCTTGTCATCGACCATATAAATGATCATTTTAAGTAAATAACAGTTGATTTAAAACAAAAAAGACTGTTAAACCAAGTTACAGTCAAAATACAGTTATGCACTTCCTGGAAATGTTCGTCGCACTGTGATGATTTCATCCAGCTGCTTCACATCATCAAGAGAGTTCAGATAGGGTTACAACCTGTCGCAATTTGCGAGGAAAAGTCCCTCTTTGGGCAGTTGTGTCCTGACAAAAAATATTAAAAATGGCAAATATCCTCAGATTGTAGGACATAATTATTTCCTATATTTTATCTAATAGTTGCATAAAACAGTTATTCTGTATCTAAAATACTTAAATGTTATAAGAAACAGAATAAGCAACTAAAATGCTACAAGAATAAGCTTTTATTTAGGCAAAAAAGTTAAGTTCTATCCTTTGTACTGACTGTGGGTATGTGTTGGCCTTTAAAATCTGATGTTTGTACTGAAAATGTCCTACTTTGGCCATTTGAAAAGGTGGCAACCCTAAGTTCAGAGAGAGAAGAGATGATTCTACAAACTGTAAAAAGTTTTCCAAATGAATAATTAGCTCATGAGAGCACTGCATGAAGTAAGAAAAATGTTCAAAGTTGTCTCCCTTATTTTTTCGGCGGGAAACAGACGAATTTCAGTAAGAAAAATGTTTTCATACATGTGAATCAGCATATATCTGTTTCCCATACTAGAAACTGCAAAACTGTCATCAAAAAAAAAGTTTTCAAACAAAGCATGAAAGTAATGTTGTAACTTTTCCTACTGCTCTGTTTTGTAATTTAAAAGCACTATGTTTATTTTTAACTATATATATATATTCCCTAAAGTTTAGATTAATATATAAATAATAAGCCTTGTAATACAGACACATATAACATCTCCCAGCTTCTCAGAGCTAATGTATACATTGGCATTTAAACCCACAGCTACTACACTACCTTCCCAACATTTACCCATCCTGAACAAATGTATATCATGTACATATTTAATAATTACATTGTGAATTCTTGTTCTACTCTGAGGGTGTAACACAGTTTATGCTGATCAGTACTGTATGATTAGAAGTGAGATGGAAACTGTAATATGAATATGTTATTCTCTACGACTTAAATAGAGAGACTTATGTATAATATGCTATTTAAACAGGAAATTATATGTATATAAAAAAAATAAATTAATATATGTTTTCTTTTCTTTCCCTCCCCCTTCCCTACCCTTCATTTTTCTTTACTTTATATTTTCCACTGTATCCTTTCATTTTATCTTACATAGAATATTAAATATTTATAACTGTATATATTATAGCTGTGTGAAATTAAAGTGTAATATACAGCTAAGTAGTATCCTGTAATATGAAGCAGGTACTGAGGTAATGCATTTTATATGGTATGCTTACTTATATAGAATGAATACTTAAAGTGTTAATTATAAATATATTGATGGTAGATTAAGTATGGTATATTATATCAAATTAAGTTATGAATGAAACAGTATATATATGCAACATATGAAAAGCAGTGTAGATCTTACCTTCTATTTATAACATATCAAAACAGACTTGTTAATAAAAGCATAGTCCGTAATAATTGATGGCCTGTGTCCATAAGAGACATGGATGCCAGATTGAGGTTAAATTTAAGATTTCCCACCCAGTTCTCAAGGTTTTGTTGGAATATTGTAAGGAATAAACTTTGCTTTACATGGAAGGGCAGCCTATTTCATAGCACAGGAATACTTTGGAACACATCTTTTTCTACAACACATTCTGCTAATATCACAAGTGAAACTCAAATCCCTGCATCTGGTGTTTTTGGTGCTGTTTGTTTTGCACATGTCAAAAGACCCATCAGGGCTGTGTCTGAAGAAGCACTGTAAGCCAGACAAACATCCCCTCTCAGCAATCTGTAAGAGACTGAATACAGGTACAGAGCCTTTAGTCAATCAGTGTAGTACAGGGTATTCAAGCTCTGAAGTCTCCTGGTGAGAAATCTTTGTGGGAGCCCATCTGTTGCAAGTATCTAGTTAGATGCATGTCAAATGGGGGCATTATATTAAATGACAGGCCTGAAAGGGACTGAGTAGAATAGTACTATAACTTCTTTGGTCCCGGATGCCATACCTCTACAAGTTGGGTGACATAGAATGACTTTTTTTTATCCTAGCTACAGTTCAAAGACCAGAATACTGTCTACATATCTTCCCAGATCACTTACTACTAGTTAACGTTTAGGGGTGTTTTATTGATGTCATAATTAGCTTACACTGACAGTTTCCCAAAGGAAGTTATAATACATTTTTTTGGCATTGAGTTTTAGGCCATGGCTTTGGCACCAGTTATTTGTATGTGTTAAATTGACTTGCAAAATGTTTGTGTCTTGGGGTAATTTATAATAGCTCCAAATTTACAGTCATCTGCAAACTTGCTGAGGCAGAGGCCTTTAAAGCCAGCCAAACCTTTTGAGGAGTAGATGCTAAACAGCAGCAGGCCCAGCATGGAGCCCTGGGGATACTACACTGGTGAACAGTCTCTTTATGGAGGAAGTCTAATCAATCCTAAATTATTGGGTCCTATCTGTGAGACAGCCATTTATCCAGCAATTTATGTAAAGGTTTATGCCTAGTTCAGAGAGCTTGTCACCACTGCCTGAATGAAGTATTGTTTCATGCATAAGCCAGGTTGAGATACATGGTATGACTGTTACCCCTTTGTCTATTGCTTTGGTGACCCAACCCAGACAGCCCAGATAAACAACTTCTGACACAAGATATCTGATCCTATAATTTCATGATGTAAAAGCACAGAAAAACCAGCACTCAAGTGCAGATTAAACGAAAAACGAAAAATAACTACTTAACAACTAGTCCCTGGCTAATTTGCCCTTCTACAAAGAGATCTGAAAGCACATACACTAGAAAGCCAACAAACAGAGACATTACTAATTGTGTTGCACAAAATTATACAAGTGCTTTAAAAGTACTCAAAAACAGTAGAGATCATTGCATAAATGCTGGGCATCATCTTCTTGTACCATGTAGCTAGGGCCTGGAACAACTTAACTCTATCTAACTATGAGGTCAATACCCTCCCTCCTGTCTTTCAATACCATTCTGAAAGACTTACAAAACCAAGTCACAAACAATCCAGTAAGTGTCATGGCCCTTCAATAAACTGTCACAATTAGCTGTAGAAAAAACAAGAAATTGGCAATGTTAATTCCAGGTAGAAAAAATGCTCCACTGTATCAAAAAGCTCCAACAGTTAGAAGCACAAACGAAAAATTGCTTGAAATTCTTTATTCCAATGCCAGGCGATAAACAACAGTAATGTAGACAGAATAATCTCATTTCAAAGCCTCATATCAAACAAATAAAGGTTAAGTGCTTTTACCCACTCAAATTGAGGGCTTCTTCAGAACCTTTTGTAAATGTTAAAACAACCTTTTTATTTAAAATTTGAACCAAAAGGAAGCGGATGCTAAATGATACACATTAACCCATATAACAAGTTCCGCCCCTTAAAGCTACCATTCATAAAAACCTATAAAACTTGAATTTTCTTTATAGTTAAAAAATACCTTCTATTATACTATATTAAAAGAAAAACAGTATGAACTCAATTCAACTGTGATCTTTTTTTTATAAAAAACATTAATCTATTACATATGAATGCATGCGGCTTGAATCAGAAAAATATGCTATCAAATAATATGATAGTATGTATCATAATCCATACATAAAACACATTTTTCTCATTTAAAACAAAAATTGCTCATTCAAAACCCAACAATTTTACCTTCATAATAAACGCGTATAATAATAAAAGGGGAATGTGAGCTAAAATATGTATAAATAAAAAATTATGGGGATAAAAAATATAATAATGCCTATACCCTTAGTGCCGTGAATCATAATGCAAAAATATATGCAACCATCTATGTAAATAATGTAAATAATAACTACTGTGAAATGTTACTATGTAAAAACATATGTGAAAAAAGGAGAGAATATATAGTAAAACTCATGTACAATGTTCTAAAATAGGTTTACAGGTGATATAGTCATTAAGACCAGGCTAGGTTGTGGCATCTAAAAAAAGTTGCCACCAAACTTCTTTGAAACTTAACAAAGATTTATGATCACCACCTATGGAGTCAACAGTGATAGTTTCCAAAATAGCAAACTTAAACTTATGACTTTCGTCTGTAGTACTAATGTGTCTATATAGTGCATTAATTAACTCTTTTCTATGAATACTGTAAATATGATCGTAAATGCGTTGCCTAAAGCAACGTTCAGTTTTTCCTATAGAGAAAAAAGTACACTCACAACATTTCGCTATATAGATTAGCATCTTGGTTCTACAATTCCCATATTTAAGTTTAATTATAGTGTGTGTCTAATTTTGAATAATCAATTTTGTGTCTTCTAAAATGTACTTGCACTGGTTACAGGAAACACACTTAAAAGTATGAAATGATTCATTTGACCTCCTATCCCTATTTGTTCTCCTAGGAATCAATAAATTGTTTATATTTCTTCCCATTTTATAAATAATTCTAGGTTTTGCCCCTGTGATTTGTGTTAATTTAAAATCCTGGGATATCAAATACCAAAAATTATTTATTATATGAATAATCTTGTCAACTCCTGGGCTATATAATAATATTAAAGACCTATAATGCCCATTACTAATGTTTCCATCTCTATTTACAGCTTCTATCAAATGTCTGGTTTCAAAACCCGTTCCCAATAAAGGGCAATATTTGCTATCTCTTTCCTACATAACACCATGACCAATGGTAGACAGAACATTACCTGGATATCCTCTCTCAACAAACAGTTTGATAATGAACTTGATTTCCTCTGTATGTATGTTTGTATGTCCTCTATTCACAATAATGGCTATGAAATACAGCTATAGATGTTGCATGGTTGTCCATGGCTGCTTTTTGTGGCATACAGGTATGTGCATGTGTGTGTGTGTGTGTGTGTGTGTGTGTGTGTGTGTGTGTGTGTGTGTGTGTGTGTGTGTGTGTGTGTGTGTGTGTGTGTGTGTGTGTGTGCGTGTATGTGTGTGTGCGTGTGTGTGTGTGTGTGTGTGCTTGTACGTGTGTTCGTGTGTGCGTGTATGTGTGTGTGTGCATTTGTGTGTTTGTGTGTGTGTGTGTGTGTGTGTGTGTGTGTGTGTGTGTGTGTGTGTGTGTCTGTGTGTGTGTGTGTGTGTGTGTGTGTGTGTGTGTGTGTGTGTGTGTGTGTGTGTGTGTGTTTGAGCTATATCTTCTCTACACATCTACTAACTCAATGTCCTCCAAGAACATGCTATGCCTGGGTCATCACTTTCCTATTTCAATCCCTTTCCTTAGGTAGCCTGTCAATGGGGACGGGCTCCCTAATTATGCTGAAATTTTGCCCTAATATGATTTCAGCCATATTTTCCTTATTATCCTCTATTGTGTTTTAAAACTCAGTAAAAAGAGCAGCAGCATCTATATTAGGGCTGTACAAATTCCCAATCATAAGTGTTTTGTTTGCTTTCTTGACTGTAACAATGGTCCACCCACTCACTTTATTAGTTACTTCCTTTAATTTGGCCAAACCAAGGAGTTACCTGTAAGAGTTGCAAGTAGCACTTTTGTCTGATTCATGGCACCTTGTTCACTCCCAACTTCACAGGCCACACGTTTTATTGAGCTTTCACTTAGTTTTGCCTAACAGACCAACTGAGCATTATGCTTATATATAGATATTTGAAAACTGCTCTCCTCTTATACGGTATTGAAATGCTCCCTACATTGAATTATAGCTGTGTGAATGTCATTTGCTTTACATTTTTACTCCCATCAACTAACTGACCTTGTAATGTATTTGGGAGTTCTTCAGTGCCTGACTGATGAATGTCTCTTTTCACTCCCTGGTCCACGGACAACATATCTGTGTACTGACCTGTTAAAGTATTTATGTTGAACCAGGCTGACAAAAAGATTGCCTTTAACTATGAGTCAAATGAGATTCCCATCAAAATGATTGTCACCATTCACTCTCATACAAAACATTAAACATTGTTACCCCAAACCCTGATTTATTCCCTTATTTCCATATTAACCTGGAATACAGCATATTCACTGTTATCCAGATATCTTAATATTGCAAACAACCATATCTAGGCTATTACACTGTGTCATCTTCACCATATCAACTGAATAAACAGCACATCCAGAGCAGTGTGTTGTGAAATTTGTGGGCACAGGAAAAATATACGTGTAGACATTTCTTAACTATTCACAAATGCATTATATATGACATGTTTAATTAATATTAAAATGGATCTCATTCATACTCATGTCATACCATCATGTTAGCCTGTCAACAGTGACAGTCCTGTGTTCTGCTGCAACAAAAAAGCCTGCAGTGTCCATTACGATATATTACACCAATCAACAGCTAAATCTGATGTGATATGTGTCACAATATTGAAGTCCAGCAGTTCCTTGAAGTTCTATAACTCCATGCATGCATATTCATTTGAGACCATATGCATTAATTTTTGCAACCATCACATATTCAATAATAGAATCAAATTACTTGGTCAAATCAGAGTACTAAACCTGGAACTGTAGGCTTGTATCATAAAGCTTCAATAGACTCTACTTCAGCAACCTCAGTTTCCAGTCTCTGAAGCTCTGTGTAAACCTGATGGTCTTCCTTGTTTGAACTAAATAATGTAGATAGTGGGTCATATCATTTTGATTCTATACCCTGTCTGGTTGTAGATATTTCTGCTGTGTTTACTAAAAAGTGAACGCCTTTACATCTCTATGTGAAGCTTTCTGCACATTCCCTTTTCAGTTCTCCACTTCCTTTGCAGAGGCATGGATGGAGAGCGGTGTGGGATTATATTGTTTCCTCATAGCAGTCCGTTATGTTCCCTGTGAATGCAGTGATGGTTGAAAGCCTATAATAGGTCTAGTTTACTCACTACGTATTTGTTCCATTTTTATATGTGGTGGTAAATGCATGCACTTGATAAGTTTTTACTATATTTATGTATGCTGGGAGTCTTAGCTGCATTGTAAAACCTCTTTCTTGAAAGAATCCTAGATATTAGGACAGGGCTTCTCTCTTTTATGAATAATGATAATAAAAGACTGAAATACAGTTGCACCAAATACAAACAGATACTTCCCCAGGCTCAGATGCCCTAGCCCCTTAGTTCATTCAACTTTGTAAGGACTTTAACTCCCACCCTCTCACTTGCATATAAAACATTGGCTTAACCAATAAGATTAGGCCCCATTTAGGGAAAAAGCAGTAGTCATTCCTATTCCAAAGTTACCAAAGTCAACTACTGCTTTGCTAAAACATTGTATCTAAATACTTCTCACTTTGGTAAAATACTAGAAAAAAATATCTAAACCAAACTGCTACTTATTTAAATCACTACCATCTTCTATCCATGGATTCTTGCCTGGACATAGCACCATAACAGTTCTCTACTCTCTCCCAGATGACATTCTTTCCCATATGGATAAAGGCAACCTGACAGGGGTCATCTTTATTTACCTCACAAAAGCCCTTGGTCTAATTGACTGTAATTCACAGTTTTACCAACTAACTGAAATTGGCATTAGTGATGATGCAAAACCTTGGTTTCTAGACTTCCTTACCAACAGATACTTCAAGGTGAAAGTAGGCACCAGCACCTCTGAAATAGCTTCAATTATGAAAGCAGTCCCCAAGGATTCCACTTTAGCCTCTTTGCTATTTTCCATATTTATATAAAAAGCCCCATCAGATCATCCTCAGATACCTCTAATTCTTTATGCAGATGACATGGTCATCTACAGGTCAAACAAATCCCACTCAGTTATTAAAATTCATCTCCAAACCTTCAACCAGTGAGTGGCTAATAGCTACGAAACTTATACGCAATACTTAAAAACAAAAGCAGTGCTATTTGGAACCAACCACAAAATCACCAAAGCATACAGCTTCCATAATATTAAATATGTTAACAATACCACCATAGGAACTACCACATCCTTCAAATAACTTGTCATCTGGCTAGTTGGATTTCTTAACTTTCAACTACACATTCAAAACACATTAAAAAAAATCAACACACTATTGTTCTGGACAAAAAAGCTATCACCTCTACAGTCCATGCCAGCCAAAGCTCCCATAGGCAAAGAAATATTCTTATCTCAACTCTAGTATGGACTACTCCTTATAGCTGCATCCTCACAGAAAAATGACACCACCTGATAAACCATAACACAATCAGATGATTCATTATTTACTCCCCAATAATGAACGCCACTGTCTAATTCTCACTAAATCTAAATGGCATCCAGTACATCTGAAAATGAATCTTCTGCTAGGATCATGAATTCACAAAGTCCTTCCTCCTGAGACGTCACCCCCTCTCACTAATAAACTTTTCACCAAAATCTCCACATATAATCTTAGGATCATCTGTAAATCTGAACCTACCTGACTTACTCCAAAAATGAAACTTTATTGCACCAACAGTGCATTCTCCATCCAAACACCTAAACTATGGGACTCCATTCCTCTTTCAATCCAAATGTCAAAAAGCACTTGGATTTCAGACAACAGCTCAATGAATAATGCTCCACCCAAACCAAGTGCAGCTGCACTCACTCAGGTCATGCTACATGAACCCTGCAGCTCTCCCCCACACACCCTTTATCCCAGTTTCATCCTTCTTTATATCACCACATCATCCTCTTACTTACTGCCTCTCATTCATGCTACTTCCTTCTTCTCTTTGCATTTCTTTCAAACTTCTTCTCCTTTCTACTCCTCTTCCTTCTGCATGCCTCTCGCCTTTTCTCTGATTTCTCCCCATGGTATCCTTTCATGTAGTATCTTTTCCTGCAACTATTCTTGCCTTTTCTGATCTCTTCATAGGTTCATAGGTTTATAGATTAGTACTAGGCTAACTGCCCTTGCAAGACATTTTAAGCCTAGCCAATTATCCCCTGTGAGATTCAAACCCTGTATGTTGTGTTTGTAAGGCAAACACTTTAACCATTAGGGCACCCTCTGAATACCTCTCTATATAATGATATGTCACTACCCCTGTAGCATAAGCCATCTCAGTCATTATGGCTACATCTTATCCATAAAGCTCTGTTAAGCATACAGTAAACTCTAAGGTAACCAGAACTCAAACAACCAGAACTTTCAAGCAACCAGAAAAAAAATTGAAGAAATACAGTACAATTTTCATGCATTGAACTTCCTGTCTTCCTGTCCCCACCTACCGCAGAAACATACCTTATGGTTTTAGAGTTTTAAAGTTTTAAAAACGACGATAGGAATAAACTCTCTCTCTCCCCAACCTAAGAGCAAGTCAAACCAAACAAATAGTATAGGGTACACTATTAGTCAGGCCTATTTTTAATAGTAACACTCCAGCAACCAGAAACTACAGTTATTGGGAATCTACCAATTCCCATGGGAGGTGGTTAACCGGGAGATTACTGCAATTCCATTTTTCCATCCATGTTTTGAAACTGTGAACTGCTTCTTGAACTAAATATTGTAGCATATTCTTGCAGCTGTAAATATATGTGTGTGTATATATATATATATATATATGTATATATATATATATATATATATATATATATATATATATATATTTTTTTTTTTCAGCATATTATTGCATCAGTAAATATATATTGTTCATTTCTTATGTGATCTTATTCGCCCAGGTGTGCCTACAAACGGTCCATTGAGATCAGTGCACTATCCCAGTAAACAAATATAAATAAATAAATAAATACATAATGCAGTACTGTAGTCTGGCACCAAAGCCTTTGTAAATTCCTCTAGTTTAAAATGATTCCTCAACAGTCTGCCTTTTAACATAATAATTTATGTATTGGACTAATTACAGCATCTAAATAAAATCTACATTGATTATATGGCATTAGACATTCTGGTGGTTATTCTACAGCACAGTTAATTAGAGGAACATGTAGACAAACAAAGGATGACTCCAAACAAACATAGTTGAGGACCCAACAGTTTAATGGAAACACCATTTAAAAAAAACAAGGTAAGCACTTTCGGAACAAATTTCCTTCTACAGAGAATAAAAACATGTTAAAACAAAGAGTTGAAATACTATAGTCAGTACAACCAATCAGACACTAGAGAAAACAATTAGCAATGATGCCATCTACCACAGAAAAAAAATAAGTCAACCAGTAAGCAAGCTTAAAAAAAGCCATGCCTCCAAAGATTACCACCCACTCAATGCTTCAGTGGGCGACTCTTAAGAAAAGGCTTAATACTCATTTTTTCATTCAAGTCTGGTTCACAGTCAGATTTAAGCTACAGAATCCACTTCTGTTCTTCTTGCTCAGTTACATTTCTAGTATCTCCACCCGATATTCAGACTAAGTGATTGTAAAACAAGGAACTTAAATGAATGTTCAGTACCGCTTGCTCTGACATGTCTTGCCAAAGCATTGGTGTCTCTATTCCTATGAATATCATAAACATGCTCTAAAATCCTGTCCCTAAGAGTATGGTTCATTTTTCCTATATAGAACCCATCACAGGCAGTGCAGATAGCCATATAAACAAGATAAGAGCTTCCACAATGTGCAAAATGGTCAGAATAAAAACAGACCAGTAGGCTGATGAAAAAGGTACAGCAAAATATAAATTTGCAAACTCTACATGTACCACATTTAAAAGTACCACAATGCGTGGATTTCAGAGAAAAATCTTTTTTTAACATTTCTGTAACAGAGTTGTCTTTTCAAGGAAAGATTATTTCTAAAACTAAACTTAGGTTCCTGGTCAATAAGTTTCTTGACATCAGGATCTGATAAAAGTATAGGTCAATGTTTCTTAATAATTTCACATACCTGTCCAATATTACTTGAATAACTAAGCTGGTCTATTCTTAACATGAGCAACTCCATTGTCTCTGTTTATGTCTAATTCCACTCTCACAGAGAAAAAAGGTCTACCTATAGTCACTCTGCTATCATGCACAATACCTCATTAATACACATATCATCATTTGTGGATATATAACCCCTTCATATACTATCCCCTCTAAGTCTTAAAAAAGCCAAATTTATATCAGCATCATTGGTGTGAAGCCTCATAGTCCTCAGAAACTGGCTTTTCATAACATTACTTGATACATGCCTAGGATGCATACTAGACTTGTGAAGAAGAATGTTCTTCTTACATCTTTCTAAAAAGTTAATGCAACTGACAGATAACTGCCACTAAATTTCAGGAAGGTAGTGGTAATATGGAGGTGTCTTATAAATTCATTAAGCTTAACGTCTGTATTTCTCCAAATTAAAAAAATACATCATCCACAAAGTGTCAGTAAAAACATACAGATGCAAAAAAGGGGTTATCATCTAAAACCTTTTCACCTTCCCACAGTGCCAACACTAAGTTGGCATAGGTGTTGGCAGATGCACTGCCCATTGCAACACCTGTCTTTTGAATATAATATTTATTGTCAAACATAAATGCATTGTTTTCCAAAACTAGTTCAAGTAGTGTACATACAACTTCAATCTTATTCACATCAAAAGATGTCTTACGAACTAGTGTGAATTTTCTCTACACTGTACTCATTGAGGATCACAGTAAATAAAGATGCTACTTCAAGAGTAACCAACAAAAAATTAGCATTCCGATGAAAATCAATTGACCGTGTATACAAGCCCTGAAGAAAAGACTTAGCATCTCTCAAAATTGTAGGTACAGTATCCAAACGTGGCCCTAAATTATTTTCAGTATAAATTGATAAAGGCTTAGTAACACAACCTTTACTAGAATGGATGGGTCTCATCGGAGGTCTCACATGATCCTTATGGACCTTAGTTAGTCCATATAAAACACAGGAACAGTTTCTAAGCCCAAAATAGTTTTTCATCGCTGCAGTTATAAAAGTTCTATAATTATTTCCTCCTTTATGGTTTGGTAGCCCCAGTACTCCAACATTATTACATCTTGCCCTATGTTCCATATCATTTAGGTGGAATCCATCTCATTTACTATTTGTTGCAGTTGCTCTGATATTTTTTCAAGCCTCTACAAATCACACTCATTCTAAAAGATCTCCATCTATTGTAATGTGACCAGGTATTGCATGTGAATAAGCTGAATCTCATGATTAGTAGGAGTGTTCTTAATGTAAGTTATACCCATTGCAAACCTATGAAATGACTTAGATAATGTTTGTCCCAGTCCCCTTCAATAAAAACACATGACATTTGATGACCTTTATTAAATTCCCATAAACACAACTTTATTGAACTACATATCAATTTATTTATTGCAGCATGAACATCCATATAACCATTTACTAGGGCAGCATAACTCCATTCACCCTAATCAAGTAAGCAGTGTCCTCACCTCCACTCACCTATTTTTTATTTATGAACCAGAGTCCTCACCTCTGCTCACTTAAATATCAAGCAGTGTCCTCACCTCATCTCACTTACTTATTTATCACAACATGAAAATACATATAACCATTTACTAGGGCAGTGGAATCTCACTCACCCTAACCTAATAAGCTGCATCCTCACCTCCACTTGCCTATTTTTAAATATGAAGTAGCGTCCTCACCTCCACCCGCTTACTTACTTATCAAGCAACATTCTCACCTCTACTAATTTACTTACTTATCAAGTAGCATCCCATCACCAACTTTCATTCCCCAACTCATTGAATTAAACATCCAACACCAGAGGGTGAACACAAGTGGGACAAGCCTGCCTGCCCCCCCCCCCCTCATTCACTCAAAACCCTTCAGCAAAGCCTCCAAGCAACCTAATAGCTGAACACTGAAAAGGTCCAAGCCAAAATCATTCAAGTGTACTCCATCCTTTCTGAACCAAATGGATCCCTGTCATAGCCATCCAAATGCCCTATCATATAACTACCCAAAGCAGCCAGTTGCCTAAACAGCCTAACATTAACAAACTGATGAGTCCTATCCACAGCCAAAATAACAGTGGCACTACCTCCAACCACAGAATGCACATAATTAGGTATAACCTCTTAAAATAAACAGACCATCACTTATGCTAACTACCAACTGCGGCTTCACAATTATGCCCAGATCATTATCTGCTGAATTTCCTACCATTATGCAAAGGAGCTCAAGGCCACCTGAAACAATGCAAACCCAATTACAGGCCATCTGGCCTAATTGTAGTCCCTTTTGCCACCCAGTGGATATACGCATGAACAAAATGAAATTGCCTTTCCTAGAAAATTTACTTTAGCTAGTCACCATACCCAGTTATCTACTATAGAATAAGAAAGCACGTGCTACAACCTAAACCCAATATTTCTGCAATCCTTCCAACCACACTCCCTCCCCCTCATGCAGCAGCAACACACAATTTAACAAAATCTTGCAATGCCCGACCATGCACCTTCCTATTAAAAGCTCCCAGGAATCCTGTGCCACACATCTGATCATTCCAAGCCAACCTGACACCTCACCAGGCAATGCCAGGGCTCATACCACTACCCTATTGTCCAAATGAAAATTAACCCTTTTCATCTCGTTTTCCTGCTAGCTCTTCGATGCCAGCCAAACTGTTGCAAATCCCCTTGAACAACCCAATCTGCGGGCTAAAATTCAATACCATTAAGCTACTCAAAAAGGTGACCACGAACCCACAAACAAAACAACCCAGTTGAACTGCCTGACATGCAAAACTCAGGAGTATGAAGAGCTCCATGACAACTTTAATCCACTCTTGCCCTTGCATTTCACCCATCAAATAATTATCTTTCAAACATATTACCTTTGCATCATGGCCTGCATCCATTAGCAAGCCTAGAAAAACAATGCCTCTTCTAAATGCCCACCCGCTGCTACCAAATTCAATGGAGAACAGTACTAAACTCTCAAAGTAGCACAGGCCACCAAGCAATCCATTGGCATAGCCTTGCCAATGTAAAACTTAAACCCAACTATTGTGTCCACAAAGTCCAACCTAACCTCATGCTGCTGTGATTCCACCCCACCTGTGGACAACCACCATAAACAAACCACAAGCCTGCTTCACCCTGCTCCTGATGTACATCATCTGCATCTGTCCCCACACTACCCCCAAACCACACCAACTCTGACATGCCTAAATGAGCCTCTAATACAGTAAAACTACTGGAACCCGTATTGTGCACCACTCCTGTGGCTGGAACATCCACAGCAGGTGCATCCATCACCTGTCAGGTACATCTCCTTCAAGGCACCAGTTAATGCAAACTCTGTGCTTCACCATCTGTGACCTCATTGTGCATCACTCCAGTGGTTGAACATCCACCGCAGCAGCATCCATCACCTGTAAGGTAAACTGGCTTCTGGCGACTGGCTGATGCAAACTCTGCACTTCCCCAACTGCAAAAGAAACGAAAACTGTAAATACTCTGCACACATTTAAAATGAAAACTTCTTAATGACAACATTAGGCACAGCTAAGGGCCTACTTTGTTCATCAACTGCACTATAGGATCATAGGATCACAAGAGATTGCTAGGCTAATGGCCCTCGGGCCCTTACAAGCCTAGTCAAGCATTTATCCCCAAAAAAGAAACCTCAATCAGCACCTGTTGCCCCTGTCATTGAGAGACATAGGTGGAACCCCTGAGACAAATTTGTGATTTCTCATCCAGTTATCAAGGTTGCACTTGAAGAGGGTCAGTGACATATTTTGTTTGACGTGTATGTGTAGTCTATTCCCGAAATGGGGCAGCCTCTGGGAGATAACCCTGTCTCTCTAGCAGGTTTTGTTAATGTCACATATTAGATTTAGGCCTTTCAATCAGGAAATGTGCAATTAGTTAGACTTATGGATATGGAGCATTTCTAGTAGAGCAGGGTCTGAGATTGCCTTGTAGGTGAGACACTGATTACCTCTAAGAAATCTGTACAATACGGGGTGAGTGATAGTGATTTGAACCTGTCCACACAAGGACAGATGTTGGAGGCCATGAATTCTCTTTGTGAGATATTTCTGTGGCCTTCCCAGTTGCTGCAGGTGTTTGGAGAGGTGCATACCAAACAGGCATTGCACTCATTTATTGGCCTAATGATGGAGGAGTACAGAGAGGTAGTAACCTCCTTTTTTCTAGGTACAATCCCTCTACTTATGAGATGAACCAAGTAAAAGGCTTTTCTGACCACTGCTGCTACATGATGATTGAATGTAAGATTGTTGTCAACCTGTGTACCCCAGTCTCTCATCACAGGTTGTGTGCTTAGGGTGTTGTTGTTGATGTGGTAATCAGTAGGGCCGTATTTTTGCAGAATGGTATGATAATACATTTTTTGTGTTTAATTTAAGGCCATGACTTTGGCACCAGTCATTTGTTACTGTGAGACCCTCTTGTAGTATGTTAATAACATTTGGGGAGTCAGTGACGGCACTCAACTTACAGTCGTCCTCAAACTTGGTCAGCCACAGGCCCTTTGTCTTTGCATGGACCTCTGAGAAGTAGATGCCAAACAGTAGGGGTCCTAGGACAGATCCCTGAGGAGCACCATTAGTGACAGGTCTTCTGTTGGAGGTGGAGACACCTGTTTTGACCTTGTGGGTCCGATTGGTGACCCTCCTGGCCACCCACCTGATGAGAGAGGGATTTACACCAGTACACTCCTTCACATCCCCTAACCCCAATAACATGGTACTGCCTTATTATTCAGCAAATCATTTTACATACAGCAAAGAGACACAAAAAATGGTGTTATGACACTAACAGCAGTAACTGAAACTATGCATTTAAGTTAAAGCTATTAAATGCAGAATGTAAAGTGAGCTAATATCTCTAGTATGTTACTACTACCCATTGCGGATGAAATTGGGATAATTTAAATATCATAATAAATGGATAACCTCATGATTTCCATACACAATCAAATACTGCACTATATGGGAGGCCAATCCCATTAAAAGATCAATATTAATGCAAACAATAACAATATTTCTGCATCTGTAGGAAAAATGCAAAATCACGAGGAAATAAAGTGACTAACGAGGCCTAATGTCCTGAAAGTGCAACTATCAAGATTCATACGGCAACAAATCCTTTAGAAGAATCATTTAATATACCTGCACAAGGTCACATATGAAGCAGCAACAGCAATAAGCAACAACAAGTTCTACTTCCTAATTTACATTCTTAAGCATCAAACTAATTCTATAGCCACTGGCAATGTGCAGAAAAGCCTGCCACCAAATACATCATTACATCTCCTGCTGTTTATATATATATATATATATATATATATATATATATATATATATATATATATATATATATATATATATATCAGTGCAAACTGCTTGTCCGCACGTCTTAACCACCCCCCCCCCCAATGGTTAGCATCCCACCGCTCATGCTCACAAACTACCTTTAGCCGCGAGCACCTACCAATCCGCAAAATACCATCCTTAGCAGCAAAGCTGAGTGAAAGGATGCTGCCAGCCCATAGCACCACCAGTGCAATTCTCCTTGACTCTCAACGAACTACCAACCCATTACTGGAGCCAACGACTGCACCATAACACATCATCAATGGTCGCCAGACATCAGCAGCTAGCAGAACTCCACATAACCATCTGCAAAATCCGAAGACCATGCCACATGCCCATACCCAAACCTGACATACATGTTTATTTGGCTGTTTTCATTTTAGTTTAATATTTTCATTTATTATAAACAAGATTAAGTCACCATAGTGACCACCTTTGTTCCCTGGTTAAGCTTAGTTTATCTCAGTTACCATTTCTGTAAATTTATCAGTGTGAAAACTAAATGTATTGTTATGTTTTCTTTAGTTCAAACCATTGCTGCCATATTCTCACAAATCAACCAGATGTTAAAGCACAATGAAGAGGGAATGCTAATTAAATAATTCAATATCAAAGTAATAAGCTGAGTAAATTAATACTATTTAGGATCACAGCAGCTCAAAACAGTAAAGTGCATGTAAAGACTGTGAGGTATGAACTCTGCTTATCTAGAAGCAAATTCACCGTCAAGCAACCGCAGCAGCAACCAGAATGCAACCATGATCAATAGAGCTAAAACTGGCTAGGCCCCGCAAACCTTCAATTTGCCTTTTAGAACTTTATTCAATTATTATTTATTTTATCTTTTCTCAATTATATATATATATATATATATATATATATATATATATCTATCCTGCTAACCGAAAAGATAGGGACCATTCAAACGGCTACTGCAGAAACTCTATAAACAAAGCTCAAGTCAGCTAAACTGAACCAACATTCCCCCAATTGTTAAAGGAGCATAATAAGAGCCATCCTCACCTACTAGAGAGAGAGAATGAAGTAAAAAAAAAAAAACACAATTTTACTCACCAGTACCACCATACCCCACTGTTCCCCAAGGCCTACCTATGTTCCGAATACCTACATGTCGTCTCAGATGTAGAACTTTTTCTTAGCAAGTTCACTCCAAAATCTGATCCCTTACCCAGCTGCACTCACACAAAACCAGTTAAACCCTTCCTTGCACTTACCTCATTTTCTCCCAACCCTCCTAACTTCACAATTTAACCCTTCTGTCCCCACCACTCTAACCTTCCTCTAACATCTTAAATCCCATAGCTATTGCTGCCTGACTCTTCCCTGAAGATGTCTCTGGACAAATTTGATTGTTCCTAAAACTCATTTCTAAAGTTTAGTTTATTTTCTTTATAGATTTTGTGATGTTCTGAGATGTTTCCACTATCTTGTTTCATTGGCAGATGCTTACTGAAAAGCTGTAGGTAAAGTATGGCAAAAAAATAATCCAAATAAGGAATTACACTTCCAAAAGCATATATTCACATTATAAATACTTTCTGCTGCATACTCTTACTCTTTCAGGGATTTGAACACTTGCCACAAGTACTTTTATTGCAAAATGGGGAAGAACACACAAGGCACTAAATTTCTTACACTATGCTCAAGTGCCAATGTTCATCCACAAAGTGAGAAAAACGGCTCTTAAAGTATGCTTGGTATGCCAAACTGTGTACCAATCAAGGGTTGAGAGTGTGGCCTAATGGTTAAGGTGTTTGCCTTACAAACACAAGGTGCAGCGTTTGAGTCTCACAAGGGATAACTGGCTGTGCATAAAATGACTCGCAAGAGCAATTAGCCTAGTGCTAATCTATGAATCATTCTCACAGAGCTTATAAAGTAGTTAGTACTCAGATCAGAGCATCATAACAGCAGTATTTTAATTTATTATAGAACTCTTTTTATCAGGACCTTTTGAGGACACATATCCAAGGTCCTCATTTTCATTACCTTCCCTCAGCATAAGATAAACAACAAAACTGCATAATTAAATCATCATCTGAATCTTCTGTCAATAAAATTGCATTAAAATACTAGATATTACTTATACTGCTAGCCCTGTGTCACAGTGTGATAAAGCCCTGACCTCTAGTCAAATGAACAGGGACAGCTATGTACCTCTAGACTGAATCAACCCACAAGAGAGATGGGTATAAATGGGACATGCAGACTGTACCATCTGGGAAGATGGGAGACAGTCCAGACTGCTGAAATACTACCCCCTTTTAGACTAGAAGCTAGATGCTTGGATAGTGAGTGAATAAGATAGTATGTGTAAGGATGCAGTGTAACTTCCATGAGATCTATTTTCAGACTGAACGCAACTCTTAAGAATATTGCTATGATTGTACTATTTGTTATGAAAAATGTAATTCACACACACACACATATATATATATATATATATATATATATATATATATATATATATATATATACACACACACACACACACACTCAAATGTATATATATATATATATATATATATATATATATATATTAATTATCCAAGCAGTGTATGAGTGTATGGACCAGAAGTGTTTGGATTAACATGGGGTAGCCTTCGTTGTGTATATAAGTGGTAGAGTACATAGAAAGACCTTATATCTGTAAGTATTTACATCAACCTCTTGGGATTCAGATAGTTTAAGAAAATGACAACATATCAATAGCTGCCTTTATGACAGCTGTGAAGCTACTGACTCCCGTCCCAATGCTGGTGAGTAAATGGGCAGGTCACAGCAGGTCTTGATAGTCACTGGTCATGTGGTAGAAAAAAAAGATTATTTAAAACAAAGAAATAAATGGGTAGGTCACAGCAGGTCTTGATAGTCACTGGTCATGTGGTAGAAAAAAGAATATATAAAACAAAGAAAAAAGCTCTATATCACCAGCCCGACAAGTCATAACCATGGCCTCTGAAAAATTGCAAAAAATGTTACCAAAAAGTGCAGAAATATTTTGCAAAATGTGAAAGAAAATTATTAACCTCAATGTCCAACCCAACTACTCTTTGAGAGTCCCTTATATTACATGAAACAAGTTTGTAATTGTCATATAGATTATGACACAGGTGCACTGCAACGTGTAAGTACTTTCAGCCTGAATTTGTCCTAGACAATTTTTGTTCCCTGAATTTAGCAGCACAGGATACACAATGAAGGCTTGTAAATAACTTAAAAAGTATGACACATGCATATTATGCATTCATTCAAGTGCTCCATCTTTTTTTAATGTATTTATTTATGTATGTATGTATGTATATATTTCATATCTGATAATCAAATAAGTGGGCTGGTATAATGGCCCTTTGCACCACATTCCGAGCACAGTGACAAATAAAAAGAAAAATGTTATCCAATAACTCATTTATGCACATTATTGTAAAGAATGAAAAACATAACGAGTGGTAATCTAAAGTGGAAATTCAAAAAGAAGATAGTGTAATGTACAGGTTAATAAACAAGCATTCAATGAAAAATGTCTTGCAGTTTCACAATACACTATATTACATAGGATAATGTTTGAGAGAATTACATAGACATTCATGAATGTCAACATTTACAGACATAAACTGAACATGTGTATAAAATATGTACATATTTACAGTTAGTGGTTGAAAGGTACATTGATTCTTAAGAGACTTCCCAAGTTAGTAGTAGTTACAAAATGAGATGTTGAGATGAAGAAACACAATATTATAGAGGTTTGCCGGTGTAAAGAATTTAAGTGATGGTCATAATTGTAGGTTGTGCATTATAACCATTGTCCCTAAAACACTTGGATTCTGCTTCATCATGAAGGTACTTAGAGAGTGCTTATTTGTGTACTAGGACAGTTGATTCAGATTTTGATTTGATGGGCATGGCCTAGTCTGGAAAAGGCTTGTTCTCCTGGGATTGTTCTAAAAGGTGCTCTACTTAAGATTAGAGTGTTTTGCTGAATATTTCTCATGGAGTAGAGTTGTTCTGTAATTGACAGTTTTCTTCTCAGGGCTGGGAGAAATATGTCTTATGGTGATGGGTAGGTCATTTAGCTTCTTTAGTGAATTTCTATGATGTGACCTGAAGTTTGCCAATAGAGCAAATTTGCAAATACTCTTTTCAGCTTTCTGTAATGTTTGAGTGTTGTAGGCTGAGTTAAATACTAGTCGTACAAGACTGCATTCAAATTTTGAAATGACATTTTCGCCAAGGGTGAAAAAGGCTTCAGGGGAGAAGACAGGGGGAGATAAGAAAAGAGTGACTGCTTTCAAGATTTAAGTATAATTTTTCTATTACTACCTGTGCGACCGTCCTTCCTCACTGAAAAGTGAGTTTAAACTGCTGATTTACTTGTTCTAAGCCTGTTTTCTGTGTTTTTACAATACCTGCACTTTTTTAAAGTTTGTTTGTTTGCATTTAACTGTTGAGGCTGCCCACTCAAGTGTGCTAGCCTGTGTATTGAATTTACTTTACTTCTCCTGCTGTTTTTCTGAAAAAAAGAAAAAAAAACTATATCCTTGTTTCCTGCCTTTCCTAACCTAGAATAGTCCCTTATACAGGCTTTGCTGTATTCTGGACTTTTGAATAGTTCCTGTGTTGCCCATTTCCTTACTTGGATAGAAGGAAGTTTCATTGCTCACCAGTGGGAGTGGGGAGCCTTGAAGAGCCTATCTGTCTCTGAAGGACTGACCACAGCACAAGAATCTTGTAGTTAATTGGCTGTTTTGGGCCATTTCTAGCTCTTTAAAGTTCCCTGCATAAAAACCAGCTTTAGTGTGGCTTTGCACGATTGTGCGCATAGCGCAGCATTGTGCAGCGCCGCTTAATCGGGTTTAAACTATTCCCAGCTCCACAAAGTTTACTCTTCACTTTTTCCCTTAGAACTGCTCTATCTCTCAAATTAAACATCCTATTCTCAATCTAAGGCCCTGCACTTGCCCATATAAGCAATCTTACAACTCAGCACTAGAAAACAAAAAGTTCTACATCCTCATATATTCCCTTTGAGTACCTTGTCTCCTATTGGTCCTTTTTTGATTCAGTGATAAAGGAGCTCCCTATACTATTCTAGCATGTCCAAAGGTCAGTTAATGGTTTCCTCTCCAGTCCAGCTGGTGAATCTGGGAATCTTGAGGCAATGTTACAACTGTCTCATGTACACAGAAAACCCTCTCCTCCTCCCAACAAGTTCAAATATATGTGAGAAATGCAACCATATAGCCAAACTGGAGGCTGAGCTCTCTCAATTCAGAACTGGTGCAACCTGTCAGGAGGAGAAGGTAACCTCACACATCACAAATCCAGTCTCACATAGTCCTATCACAACAGCAAACCAAACACATAAACACACAAAAACATACTTGGAGGCTCTAAATAAAAATGTGCCTAAGCAGAAGAGACCTCCAAAGCAGACATCCAAGCAAACACTACCCCAAAACAAAACACGTGCAACACATAGCTCACAAAGTAAGTGTGCCAAACAGTCACAGCCCTTAAGGCTAAATAACACACCTGATACACTTGTAATGGGTGATTCTATAGTCAGACACACTGACGTCCCGCTCATCAGGCTGAACAAAGAGAAGGTCACAGTGAGCTGCCTGTCAGGTGCTAGCATCCGCCACATAACACAAGCACTCAGGTCACTCCAAAGCAAGTACAAATATGACTCAGTCATTGTCCATGCTGGTGTGAATGACCTGAGATGTACCTCCCTGGACTACATGAAAAAAGACATAGAGGAGCTCTTTGATCATGTAGCCTAGGTCGGTATGACCCTGACCTTGAGTAGCATCTTACCCTCACCAAGAATGATGCCACAGTATAAAGACAAAATGATCAATTTTAACAATTGGCTAAAGTATTGGTGTCATTCAAAGGGGATCCAGTGTCTGTCAGCCTGGGATGACATGCTCGACAAGCCATGTTGCTTCCCTAGGGACGGCTTGCACCTGTCACCCCTGGGCTTTCGGATATTGGCAAAGGCTCTTGCCACCCCCATAGTGCCTTTTTTAGGCAAGGCTCAAAATACAAACCCACCTCCATTGACAACACAATGAATAAGAAACTAAGGGTAATGCTGCTAAACATCAGAAGTCTAAACCTGAAGATGCATGCACTCGAAGCCCTCCTCAGTATGGAGAACATCGATATCTGTGCAGTGACAGAAACCTGGTTCAAGGCTCCAGAGAGCATATCAGCACTACCAGGTTATACCTCATATCATGCTTTTTGGCCCCAAAACTCAGACCAATCCACAAACGGAGGGGAAGTATCCATATTCATCAAAGATACCCACACCTCCAGGTTAATGGAGCTGCACGAAGCATCGGAGACCATTCATGTGCAACTAACAGTGGGCAAAACTGTTTTTCAGTTTGTAGCATGTTACAAACCACCCTCTCTAAATCAGGAATCCCACTCGGCTTTCCTGAGAACACTGGAGAATATGAAGATCTTGCCAATCACCATTATATTGGGTGACTTCAACTACCCAAACATAGACTGGGAGCATTACTCAAGCCCCAACACCCTAGCCCAAAGGTTCCTAGAATTTATAAACTCAAATACTATGGAACAACTAGTCACCACTCACACAAGAGAAGAAAACATACTTCACCTAATCATCACCAACATTTGGACTCTATGCTCCATACCAGAGGTACACTCCTCATTGGTAAGATCGGACCATAAATTAATCTCACTGGATATCCACATCCCGACTCCACCCCCAGCCCAGAAAACCACAGTGAAAAACTTCTCAAAAGTGAACTTCACACTTCTCAAAACTGAGATAGAATCCTTTAAGGCCCCCGGGCAAGTGGAAACTACGGCCCAAACTGCAGAATCCTATATAAACGCATTCTATGGACAACTCCAGGAATGCATGGATCATGCTATCCCAAACAAAACCAAGACCCAATCTTCCAAAGGCAGGCATCCAGTCTGGTGGACCCCAGCCATAAATAAGCTGTACAACAGAAGGAGGAAGCTACTACATGATAGAGCAAAATCCCTAAAAGGGAAGGCATCTCTGATCAGTACTAGCAAAAACCTATGATCCCTCATAAAATCCCCCAAGGCCAGCTTCTTGAGAAAAACTGCACAGGAAACTAAAGATAATCACAAGGCCTTCTTCGGTTATGTTAGGAACCTGGGATGCAACTCCCAGATATGCTCAGAGTTGATCCAAAATGACAAAAAATACACAGAACCTACGGACATTGCCAACATCCTGGCAGACAGGTTCAGTGCAAACTCCCCTCTCCCCCAAAAGAGAAAATATCTATCCCAGCAGAGTGCTGCCTCCCTAACATTTCAGATGCTCAGGTGAAAGCCGCCCTCTCCAAAGCAAAAAACACAGCATCAATGGGACCAGACGGTGTCCCGGGTTGCGTCCTACATGAACTCCAAGAAGAACTAAACCCTCACGTAAAGCTGCTGTACAATCTCAGCCTTACTACAGGATATGTGCCCAAAGAATGGTGTACAGCAACAGTGGTCCCACTCCACAAACGTGGTGTTTCTACGGACCCCGGAAACTATCGCCCCATAAGCCTGACTAGCCTAGTCTGCAAAGCTATGGAGAGGATCATCATGGAACTCATAAACAAAGATATTGGGGACCTACAGACACTAGATCCTACCCAATTTGGCTATGTTAAGGGCAGATCCTGCCTCTTGAACCTGGTCGACTTCTTTGAAACAGTCACCAAGGCCATAGCTGAAGGGAAGGTAGTCCACACAGCCTACATGAATCTCGCAAAAGCATTCGACACAATACCCCACTTGGGCATCATAGATAAGCTATCAAGCTTAAATATAAACTCCTATGTAACTAGATGGGTTGCAAACTGGTTCAAAGACAGAACCCACAGAGTCAGAATTGCTGGAGCCATGTCAGACTCTAAACCAGTTACAAGTGGCGTCCCACAAGGCTCAGTCTTGGGACCTCTCTTGTTCGGTATATATTTTTCTGAGGTACAGGCTAACACGGGAGGACTGTGGCTGACCAAGTTCACAGATTACTGCAAACTGGGCACCATAATTGACTCTCCAGCTGACACAAGCATCCTTCAAAAGGGTCTCACAGAGATGGATAACTGGTGTCAGAGCCATGGCCTAAAGCTAAACGCCAAAAAATGTACAGTCATACCATTTGGCAAAAACAAAGTGCCCACAAATTACCACATAGGTGGTAACCCATTAAGTACGGAGGAAGTAATTAGGGACCTGGGGACCCAAGTCAATAGTAATCTCTCCTTCGACAACCACATTGCCAAAGTGGTTAGAAAGACATTCTATATAGCCCACCTTATCATGAAAGGATTCACATCTAGATCAAGAGAGGTCATCGTGCCCCTTTATTCATCCCTCATCAGGCCCATAATAGAATACAATGCCCCATTTGGGATGTACCTTACCTGACACCTGCAGCAACTAGAAAGACCCCCAAAAGTACCTCACAAAGAGGATCAAAGGACTCAAACAAATGCCATATGCTGCTCGGTTAAAGAAACTCCAGCTCTACTCAGTTACATACCACCTACTTAGAGGCAATCTATGCCTGACGTATAAAGCTATGTCCAACCTGGAATTAATGGACATGCTCCACCTCAGAAAATCCAAATCCCTTAGAGCTACGTGCTCGCGGGAGTTGAACCTCAGAACAGAAATAAATAGGACATGCTGGAGGGACAGATTCATAACCCAGAGGCTCCCTTCGCTCTGGAATAAAATCCAAATCAATGTTAGGCAGAGCCCCTCACTGACTCTCTTCAAGAGGAATCTTGACGAGTGGATGGGAGATCGTAAGTTTACCCCGGGGATTACTTCTGTGTCACTACTAGACAGAGGCACAGTAAATTAACCTTAAAAAGGGCACAGTAAACTCAAATCAAAGGGTGGCGAAAGCCAAACACACTCTGGCTAGACTTGTAAATGCCCTAGGGCAGATAGTCTAGTATGAACCTATGAACCTATGAGCCTATTTTATAGCAGTTTTAGTTGGGAAAGGACTGTAATTGGTAATGACATCAATATGTGCTGAAACAGACAGGGCTAAATCTAGAATAAGATTGAAATACTTACATTTTGGGATTTGTGGAATACTATTGTTATAACTGTCATAAATTGTAAGGTTAGGCAAGTTAGGAAATTTGTGATTAGAGGTAAAGTGAATGCTATTAGTCATTTTGGAATTGAACATATTATGATAGAAATCTAATAATTAGCTTTGCCTTTTTTACTGAAAAATTAATTCATAAATTATTTATTGAACTGTTGCCCCAAGCTGTACATTTGACAATAAAATCTAATTTCAAAACCTTATCAATGCAAAAAAAAAAAAAATTGCCAAAAGCAGTTATAAGGACACAATTATCATGAAACTGAGCACTAGTAAAGGTACACTTCTTTGTTTTATAAGCACGGTGTTAAGTCATTTAAACTTATATTGAGTCACTGATTTCAACTCCTTTGAGTTTATTCGTCTTTTTAACCCAGGTCAACCACACTTCTCATTGAACAAAGTGCTGTAGTCATTGCCTTATTAAGGTGAATGGAGGCATTTTCACCTCTTCCTATGACTATTGTTGAATTATGTGTGTTACTGAAAAGCTTTTTGACTCTTAAGTTTGAGTTCATGTAATCAATAACTCTTAGATATAGTCAAGAATGATGGCTCCATTCTTAGATTAAATCATTTGAAAACATGATGTACTGTGGCTTCCCTTGTCATACACTTTATAATTTTGTTCAACCATTGTCATTCTTTATTGGATTTGCTAGCACACATAAATAGTTTCAGTAGTGTTAGTAAAAAATGTTACAGTATGAATTATTTATAAATTACAAATTCTGTACAGAGAACAATATAAACATTCAGGAAACTACAGAACAAACTGTGGGTGCATTTTTCCAATGGTCCTGATCATAGCCACAATGGCCAGTACTGAACCAGAAACAGAAAACATCTTATCATCTGATAAAGAAGCAACCATTAGAGGCCCAAAAACCTAAGGAACAAACCTCCCAGTGCTTCAAGTGAACAAAGATTATTAGGTGCTAGGATTGATAGAGTGGTTAAAGGGGATAAGGGGATGTGAAGACAAGAAAAGAATGTCAAAATGTTGGTACAAGCAAGGAGAAAAAGGATGGCAAAAGATGTAGTGACCAGATGACAAGAAATAGGGCGGGGGGGGGGGGGGTGAAAAAATAACAGTATGCATGATGGAAGAAGAAAGGAGTGTTAGGAAAAGAAAGATTTGGTATAACACATAAGGTGTATGAACTGGAAAGAAAGCGTAAGAATATATGAAAATAACCCATGGTAGAAGGACTCTGATTATGGTAAGTAAAAATAGTCCTGCTATGATGGTTATACAATGGCATGTGTATTAGCTAGGGGTTAGTTGTGAGGTCTGATGCAACAGTAAAATTTGAAGGGCTTTGCTTACAGGATAATTAAGGCTTATGAAAACTACATAGTACAGGCATTGTAAAGAAAGAGACATGTCAGATAAAAGGGAGATTGTTGGCCATGAAAGAAGGGAAATGAAGGGAGACAGAGATGATAAAGTATAAATAAACGTGAATAAAATCAATAGATGGCGTTCGCACAACTGAACCAAAAAACAAAAGAAGCTCAACCGCTATGTTGTCACGAGATGCCAAAACTCCAAACCTGTCCGATGTTCAATGACAGTTCAAAAAACCCATTTAAAAAAATCCAGCGTTTATTAAAGACATCAGTAAAAGACAACTAGCAACATGCTGAGAGTTAAGCACTTTCAGCCATTGCCAATACGGGCTTCATCAGAACTAAGTTCAGTAAATGAGACAGTTGCAGTTTAACTTGATTCCTTGCTGCCAAAAAATGTAGCCAAATTTAAATTTACAGCTAGTAAAACTGTACCTAACGTATCTAAATAATAAATAAAAAACATTTGAACAGTTATCTTGAATATTCTAGCAATCATCCTAAAACTTTTATGAGAAATATATATAAGGGACAGCTCATTCGAGCCCTTAGGATGACTTCCTCATATTCGGATATGCTTACTGAAATTACTTATATTACATCTTTATTCAGAGATAGAGGTTATGATTTGAAAATGATGCAGAATGTAAGCAAACAAGTTGTAGGGGAATGGGGGAAAAATATGTCCCTTTGTTAGGTCAAGATCACACCAATATTCATACTGCACACACTGATAGGCAAGATGTTACAGCTAGAAATTATAGTAGAGCCTGTGTACTTGAATATGGACCCTACACGTTCAAAATCAAAGAAATATTGAATAGGAACTGGAATATTATTCTTGCTGATAATAATGTAGCTAATATAGTTAGATACCATCCTTGTTTTATAAACAAAATGGGACCAAATATTAAGAGATATTTGGAAATGGGCCCTATACACAAAAACTTTTCTTTGAAACATACTAACAAATGTGGCAACTGTAAATGGTGTCACACTATAAATTTGAATGATGGGGTGAGATTAGACAACGTCAGCAGATCTTATATTAGGTTTAGACAGGGGAACTGTAGATCTAAACTACTAGTATATTTAGCTTTATGTTGTATTTGTTCGGCTTTCTATATTGGAAAGATCGAAAGACAGTTAAACAAGCATATCTATGACCATATGTACTGTATTAAAAAGAGAGATGAAAAAATGCTTTATACAGACATATTAAATTGTCGGGAGACAATCATTATTTTTCATTTGCTATACTGGACATTATCAAGTTGGACCCAAGAGGGGGAGACTATAAAGGGTATTTATTTTACAAGGAAATGTGGTGGCAATTGTTCACTGATGCTTCCACCCCCCTAGGGTTAAACGATTTTATTTCTATTAAGCCGTTGCTCAATATGCTTGATTAATAATAGCACGTTTTTATTTAAGCTATTAGTAGCTAATATGTGTTGGGACACTGTTATGTTTTAATTTTATCATCCATGGGTTTTATTTATTATTTAGATACATGTTAGTTACAGTTTTACTAGCTGTAGCTTTAAATTTGGCTACATTTTTTGGCGCCAAAGAATCAATTTAAACTGCAACCGTTTCATTTACTGAAGTTAGTTCTGATGAAGCCCGTATTGGCAACGGGTGAAAGTGCTTAACTCTCAGCATGTTGCTAGTTGTCTTTTACTGATGTCTTTAATAAATGTTGGATTTTTTTAAACAGATTTTTTGAACTGTCATTGAACATCGGACAGGTTAGGAGTTTTGGCATCTCATGACAACATAGCGGTTGGCGTAAAGTATAAATAAAGGTGCTAAAGCTATTAAAAGTGCAAACTGATATATACAGTGGAAAACTATAATAGGGGATAATGAGTAGAAGTGTCAGGTATGTGCATTTTGTGGATAAGTTTGCATATAAAGAAATGGCAAGCGAGTTCATCAAAAGGCTTTATTCTATTAACAGTACTCTCAAGTTCCACAGTTAATGACCTCTATATAGAATATTTAGTATCTCAAAAAGGCAGTTAATTACACCAGTTATACCAATCAAGAAAAGAATACAGATGAAAATAAGCAAGTTCTTTAAACAACATAACACTCTTCTAAGAGCCCTCATTATTCAAACCCTTAATGTACATTGTATCAAACTTTAAAACAAGCATATATTTTTTCTTTATAAACCAAAAATTCCTTAGTACTACATTTATCTCTGTCACCTAAAAATATTTGCTGTAATACTGAAGTCTCCATGAATGAACTGTAACTGTTACAGCTATCAGAAAAATGCATAGGAACAGACATATCCTTCTTATGTTTGGTAACTCTAATATGCTCCTGCAGCCTAGTTTTAAATTTCCTGCTGGTTTGTCTAATATACACTAAAACATATGGACTTCTCAAGGCATATACAACTGCCTCAGTATCACATGAATATCTCCCAACTATAAAAGTATATCAGGGCAAGTGCATGCAAACTGCAAGAACCAAATAGCAAACCAGCTAGCACTGAGGGAAGGCTTGACAACAACACTCAAGTTGAAAGCAGGCTTTATTAAGAAAATTCAGGAACATAAACACAGGAATAATCCACACAGCATTTTCGTCAGTTAAAAACAGACTTCATCAAAGAAAGCAAGTGAAATGGTGCTCCTTGTTAAGTACTATACCTCATTTTGATCAACCAATGAGCAAATTACATTGCCATCCAAAAAACTGAAATATATACCCCTATGGTAAAATGCTTTAAAAACCTTGATAATAATAATATGATCCATAAAAATGGTGTTAAAATGTGCTCCATAAAAAGTGTTACATAAAATGTCTCAGTGGGTTCAACTTTATATATTAAAAAAGAAAATCTAGGTGAAATCCTTTCAGGCAAAATTTAATCAAAAAGACTCCATCTAGTGTTATACAGATATAATTGCATTTGTACTGTTTTATAGCTTTGCAGCTCTCTGCTTTAACACTGGGACAATGGAAATGTTATCATTAAGTATTGGAGGCTTGTTTGCCTCAAGTACGATCTGCCAATATAATTACTTGAATTCTATGGTCGTTTCCCAAAGGCCACCCCTATCATCCTTGAGTATGCATTAAAGGACAAAAAAGCAGTATGTAGCTTGGTTACATTCCAAAAAGTGCTTATAAAGTGCATTATTGATGTTATTATTAAGTATGTTGTAGTAGTGTTTGTAAACTCTTACCTACATGGAACGCCCCACATAGTTTACACTGAGCTAAATATACCACTCCTGAGGTGTTGTATTTGGAATAAACCTTGCCTTCTACGAACCTATTACGATTACTGATAAATATTTTTCCATTTTTTCATACCAAACCTAAAAAGGTTACTTTGTTATTATGCATTTTTCTGATAAGTATAACAGTGATAGTTTATTATTGGAGGCTTCAAAATCTCAAGATGTGTTTTCATCTGATAGAGATAGATGGCTTGACTAAGGATGTTCTTGGAAGAGTCTTGCGTTGGATTAAGAATGTGATTATTTTTATTGTATTTTTTCTTGATTGGTGTAAATGAGGCATTTAGGTGTTTTTTTTAAGATACTAAATATTCTCCATACAAGGTGTTATCCAAGATGCTAGAGAGTATTGGTGATAGAACAAAGCCTTTTTATGAACTTGCTTGTCCTCTCTTTACATATTGGATTTTTCTTTTGTAGTTAATATAGCTTTGCACCCGCGGTGGTGGTGCTGCGGTAGTGTTGTCATCTCACAGTAAGATGCTGTCCGGTTCGATTCTCAGCTAGAGTGTCTTCTGCGTGGAGATATGCGTGAATGGGCGTACCTTTGTTGAAGGTTGTATGTCAGGGCTGGTAACTCGGCATGTAAAAATCAACTACCAATCATTAGCGGACCGGAGTTCCGATGTGGTGACCCCTAACTGGGAAAAAATGAAAGACACAACAACAACAAGTTAATATAGCTTTGCATATAAGTTCATAATGGCAATAAACTGAAACAAAAATAAAAGAGCTAATTACATAAAGCAGTAAAGAGAAAAACGAATAAAGTAGGAGGCATGTAACTTGTATGCTGAATCAGAAAAACAGTTATGGTGTGATAAATTATATGCTATGTTTATAATTAGCTATGTTTATAATTAGCTGTAGTATAAGGCACAGTATATACCTATGCATGTGACCACAGTGTACCTTAATGAAGATGGACACCTTATATCTGCAACAGAAACACCAAATAAAAATACTGATACAAAAATTGTGTCATATTATGCTTGCAAAAATATGTTTGCCATTATGCATTCAAAAATCACAAATCTCTAACTGCCATTAAAATGCTGCATGGCTATCCCACAAACATGACATAGATGACTGAGGTAAGCCATGATTAAATGAGCCTGATATTCCAAAGTATAGCATGCCTTATGGATACTCGAATAAGAAATTGCACTCAATGGTTCCCCTGACCAAATGCATATGTAAAATGTAGCAACGCATCATTTGTTCCATGTAACAAAGCCATACCTCAAATCTGTCATAAAGTTTATTGAGAGTTCATGTAATTTCACAAACATTGATAGCAATGCTGCATTTTTTCAGAACTTTGTACTAGCTCTGTTTAGAACTCCATAAGGATTTTCTTCTTGAATTGGATAATAGGATGAACCAAGAAATCAGATGAAACTAACACATCCAACCTGTGAGCATGTTTAGAACTAATGGTATGCATGCACCCCCTACCCCAATAGGAATAAACATTTTTGAACTTTATTTATTTTTACTTATTTTATTTTTATTTTACATTGGATGACTGGCAAAGTCCGACTGGATGCAGGTCCATTTTCAATGGAAGCCCGGGGAGAAAAGCTTCACATCAAAAAAGAAAACAAACAAACAAAAGTGACAATGCATTTATAAACTATTACACATATAGGAACATATTTAACTTTTTTACATAGGTGAAAAGAACAAATATCTTCAAAATAAACATTGTTTAGAAGAATAAGTGATTAAAAAACCTTGTTTGGTAAGAAATAAGTAGTTAATAGTTAAGAGGAGAAGGTTCTGCAGTATCATTGCAGTACTGAAAGGAAAGTGAGTTAATCTGGGGGGGGGGGTCACATGGGCACAGTCAATTGGTAGAGTAGTGGGTTTTGAGTAGTTTCTTGAATAGTGAAACAGAGCTGGTAGAATTTATGTTCTTTGGGAGTGAGCTCCAGAGTTTAGCTAATGTACAACCAAGGAGAGCTTTGCCTGCTTCTTTCTTATGTTTAATGACAGTTATGAGAGTTTGGCCTGTAGATCTTAAGGTACAGGTGATAGTGTAGGGCTGTATTAGATTTTGTAATGCTGGAGTTTTGTTAGAGTGGTAGTACAGTTTGTGGGCTGTGAAAAGTTGTGTAGTAACTAGTAGTTGGGGCAACTCAAGTCAGTTGAGCTGTTTAAGGGAGAGACAGTGATGGGATCTATTTGAGATGCCAGTGGAAAATTTAGCAATCTTGTTATAGCAAGATGCCATTTTGTTTTGCTCACTCTGACGAAGATTAGTCAGGATTGGGAAGGCGTACAGTAGGGTGGATAACAGGTGAGTTCTTGCGGTAGCGGTTTTGGTATAGTTTGTCATGAATTGCCTGTTCTTATACAGGAGACCCAGTTTTTTTGTTTATTTTTTGATTGTTTGTGCTATATGTATGTCAAATTTGAGATTGTTGTCAATTACTACTCCTAGGAGTTTAGTGTGTGTTGTTGGGGTGATAGTGGTGTTATCCCTGGAGTTTATGGTGAAGTCAGTATTTGGTGCAGAGGATCTACCAGGACTGAAGAGAAGACATTTTGTTTTTTAGGGTTGAGTAGAAGTTTAATGCTGGAAAACCATGCTTCAGCCAGAGTAAAGTTATTCTGTGTTATTGTTTGAAGTTTGCTTAAGGTTGGGGCAGCACATATGATGGTAAGTGTCATCTGCATATTGTACTATCGAGGCAGAGTGACAGGAAACTGCTATCTGATTTGTATATATAGAGAATAGTAGAGGCCCAAATATTGATCATTGTGGAACTCCTATAGCTACATGTAAAAGGGGGGATAGTTTTTCCTGCCAAAGCATTGCTTGTTGATGGCCAGATAGATAGTTATTGAACCATGATATGGTGATGGAGTTTATGGTAAGGGTAGATAGTGTTGAGTAGTATGCTGTGGTTGACCATATCAAAGGCTTTAGATAAGTCTAAGAATACATAAGATACAAAAAGACCGTTGTTTCTGTGGGTATTACCTATATTGGTATTAGAGAGTAGGGCTGTTGTGGTACTATGGGAAGACCGAAAACCATGTTGGGATGTTGATATAAGGCTATTTTTAGGAGGTATTGCATTAGCTGTGAATGTACTACTCTTTCTAAAATTTTTGATAAAGGTGATAAGATTGCAATTGGCCGGTAGTTGGTCAGTTCAAGGGAGTTGCTGCCTTTGTGGAGTGGAACAATATGAGATATTTTCCACAGGTTAGGTATTTTACATTCAGATATGGATCTGTTTATGAGGATAGGCACAGGGTAGGATATGGTTTTAGCTGTTAGTTGAAGGAAGTCAGCTGGAAGTTTGTCAGCAGATAGAGTGGTAGATTTTAATTTTTTGAGGAGTTTAGTAATAAGTTGAGTGGGTGCTGGAGATAAAGAGAACCTAGGGGGAGACTGTTTTGTAGTAGGGGTAGTGGGGGTTGGAGAAAGGATGGTGCTGGTGGAGCTATTTAGGGTGCTAGAAAGGGCTTGTACTGTTTCAGTAAAGCATTTGTTGAAATGTCTGGGGGTGTCCTTATTGTTGATTGGTAATACATTGGTGTGGGAGTGCCGGTTTTACCTGGGTGCAGTAATTTATTTATTGAGGACCAGAATATCTGAGGATTATTAGTGTGTCTTTCTTGTAAGGTTTTGTAGTATTTGGCTTTATCAAGTTTTATGAGTTGTTTGGTCTTATTACGGAGTGCAGAGTAGTTTTTTTGTGGTAGAGGATCTAGGTTTATGATATTCAGCCCAGGCTCTGTCTCTATCTTTCATTATGGCTTTAGTTTCTTTTGTTAACCAGGGAGCATAGTTTGTTTTAAGTCTGATAGTTCGAGCTGGTGCATGATGGCTCAGGACATTGAGAAAGGTGGAGTTAAAGTAATCAACTGCTTCATCAAGGGGTAGTTGTTTTAGGGGGGACCAATTACAGTTTTTTAGTTTGTTGTTTAGGTCCTTAGCTTTGAAGTTCTTTTTGTTATGAACTATTCTAAGGGTGGATTGGTTGCAATGGTGGTATTTATTCCTAATAAGATATGTTCGTTGGTGGTCATTCAAGCTGTCTACTAGGCAGCCTGATTGGTGTGCGAAGGAGGGGTCAGACAGAAGTATCCAGTCTAAGATGGAATGACGATTAGATTTTTTGTCTGTTCTAGTGGGGGTGTCTATGATTTGTGTAAACACATGAAGATTAATATGGGTAGAGGGGTTGTATTTGGTAAAGTTGGACCAGTCAATGTTAAAATCTCCTAGGATTAAGGTCTCATGTGGGTGGGAGATAGCCATCCAGGATAACAGGTTCTGCATAGCGGCAATGTTGTTTCCTGGTGGGATGTAGGCACCTGTTACAACTATATGTTTGTTAGAATTTATTTTTAATTTAGCAATAATCAGTTCAGTATCATTAACTTCTTGGGGGTTCTAGTTAACTTTTTCCAATATGAGATGATTTTGATACATTATGGCTACACCTCCTCCTTTTTTCCTGTCCTATCCTTCCATATGATGTTATAGCCAGGGGGTGTAATTTCATTATTGTGATGTTCTGGTTTAAGCCAGGTTTCTGTTAGTATGGCTAAATCAGGTTTCTAAAAGGCAAAAAGGGCATGAAGGTCTTGAACTTTGCTAAGTATACTTCTAACATCGATGTTTAAGAATAGAAAAGAGGCGTTAGTCCTACCGTTGAGAAGATTTGGTTGGTTAAGGTTTGGGTGGGTAGAACAGTTGGGTCCTGGGATAGGATGTATATCACCACAACAATTGAGTTTTGGGGTTAAAATTAAGTAGAGCTTAAGTAGTTTTTGTAATATTTTATTTTGTTTTAGGGATGAGTAGGGGTTAACTTTGTTAATTGTTTTATTATTTATGCAGGAATATTGAAGGGTTGGGGCAAGATTGTGTGGAGATAGTGGGAAATGTTGAAGTTTTAGTGAATTGGCTATAGTGTTGGTTTGCCACGGAGTTGGGCTGGTGAGACTAAGTTGTGTGTGGTAGGATGTGAGTATGGAAAATAAAAGAAGGACAAGAATAGTTACTGTGTAGTGTGCTACTTTTAGATGTAGGAAGGACATTGTGCTTTTTTATTCCTATTTTATAATACTTTTAGTGATAGGAGGGGAGGGATGTGTTAGACATAAGACAAAGGTGCAGTTAGAAGGAGCTTGAGATAAGGGTGTATTGTAATAGGTATGAGTGGGAAATTATTGGTGTGCCCTGACTGGTGGAATGGGTGTGTTGGCTTGGGTGGGAGGGGTTTAGCAGGTATAAATTTAGCTGCAGTGGGGGTAGGTGAGAATGGGGGTAGGGTAGGGGAGTGGAGTGAGCCCGCAGGGCAAATGGAGCAGGAAGAGCCAGGCCGAGGAGATAGAGGGCAAGGTAGGGGAAAAAAACAGTCAGTCAATGTGAAGAAAGTGAGACAGTGATAGGCATAAGATAAGGGTAAAGAAGTAAATTTATTTAGAGAAAAGTGTAGGAAAAAGTTCTGAAAATGACTTAGAGTAAGGTATGTTGTGAGCCACTGAAGGGTTGACTATAGGATACTATATGTGATGTATAACAGCTAGATATAATTTTGATTTTGTAATTATAGCAAAAAAACTGGGTTAAACTAGGGTGAACAAGGAATATTTCAGAGAGAAATATATCTTTTGTAATGTATCTAGTCTAGTAAGGCTAAGTGAGGAATACACAGGAGAAAGGGTAGTTAAGTGGGTTGGGTAGCTGAAATGTGAAAAGAGGGATAGCACTGCTACCTAGTGGCCAAACCTTACAATGGCACTATGGTGGAACCAGAGAGTAGCATAAAAAAAGAAAGAACAGAAATGGGAGGACAACGTGGAGATGGGGATTCTAGTTGAAACAGGCTGCTAGAGAACAGGTGGCAGAGCTATGTACTAGGGCAATACTGCTACAAACAATTACAGTTCAGATACATCCACTTAACAGTTCTGATGGGAGGTTGAGGAGTTTAAGGTTAGAGTGTTCACTTTGGTGAATTTTCTTAAAAAGAGGATGTTGCAGGGATCCTTATAACTATTTCCAGGGCAGGGTATTCAACACAGTGGTGGGAGGTCCAAGTAGCAGGGATCACAGCAATATTTGGCTATAAAGAAGAATATGATAAATAAAATGGTTACTATTTAGTTAGAGGTTTGGATGGAGATAAGATACACTGCAGGTAAGTTAGCTATTTAAATGTGTTGCAGTTCCCTTGAATTGCATGTGTGCAGGTGGTGCATGGGTTAGGAGGGAGGTGAGTGAAAGGGGAAGACACTGGAGGTGAAACAAATCAATGTAGCACTTAAAATATTACAAAAATAATCATTAAAATGCAATTGGCAGACAAACTAAAACATACATTGCAGTTGTAATGCCACATCTGGTATCAGACTGCAAGTCCAGAGTGGTAAAATAGTAGACAGCTGTTTGAATTACATTAGTTCACAGAGTAAAATACAGGAAAATATTGCTAAGAACACACTATAACCACAAGGATATTTAGAATCTAGCCCAACAAATGGGAGCTGCGAGTGCAAGCTTCAAAGCTCCACTACAGAGGGATTTAATACAAAAAATCGGTAATGGCACTATAGTGTTGAGACTTGTTGGCAATCAGAAGCTACCCAAGAAAAAAAAACAGAAGCTGTGACTGCCACAAGCTTCAACAATGCCACTAAACTAGGGATTTATTCCAAATCATATAGAGGTATTCTAGCATTTAGCTGTATTGGCAAACACAAAACTATGTTGACAAACAGAAGCTATGCCTACTAGCTTTATATTACAGTAAATCAGATATTGGTATCAAATTATGCTGAGAGTTATTGTACAATGCAAAATGGTTAACAGATACTGTAGCCCTGAAGTTGAAAATGCTATATCTAGCTTAATTCTAGCCAAACAAACAGGAGCTGGGACTGCTTTATCACAAATGCTAGTAAAGAGGGATGTACTTCAAAAAAACAATAACATTGCGACCTTTTGGCAGTATTTCTCCAGGATTATTACAAGTAAAGTACCTTGTCAGGAGAGAGTCCTTCCCAGGTATTACAGTTGTATAACAATATGCTATTCCTCTTGTTATTTAACCCCATCTTCCCTAGGTGAAGTATCAGATCTTCCTAGGAAACATTTTTACTCTGCCTGGTACACTAGACAGCCTTGTTCACCTCCCATCATTGACAAAACTATAATATCTATTCCAAATGAGCTTTGCTGAAGCCAGAATGAATTGTATGCCCTGTAGCAGTACCCAATGCACAGCTTGAAATATGATTCAGTATGTCATCTGAATATTACCTAAGTCTGCCTGTGACTATAGTATCTCAGCTAGCTATTCTTTTCATTTGCTCCAAGGAATATTTTTCAGTTAAAATCACAGCACTGCTGCCGTGCTATACCCCCCTAACTCCCAGTTTAAACTAAAGATATAATCATGTCATCTGCTCACATGGCTGGGGGATTTTTCTGTTGTCCTAAATACATTTTGCTTAGTCAGTATTCATACCATCTCATGTTCTCCCTTGGAAGCAGACCATAGTCTTTACTGGCATATACCCATCATCAAAATGAAATAAATTAAAGTAAAAGTAAATTATGCACAATACAATCACAGAGGGTTATGTTAAAAGTGCTGCTGAGTATAGTGCCATTGTTTGTGTACAAAACATAGATTTGTAGTAAAATCACAAACAGTACTGAGTTTCCAAGATTAACTAACATAGGTAAGCTTTATAGAAGTAAGATACAATATCTGACAGTTTCTCCTAGGACAGTAATTAAAACTATTATTTGTTCTATGAGACCATGTAAGCTACTATCCTCTGATCTCTGTAGGAGTCAGGAATTACTTCTGATACTCCAAATGGTATTTTAAGAGCCACTAAATTCACTTGAGTCCTATCACTGTATTAAAGGGTTCTGTGGAACATTTCAACACCTAATAATTTTATGTCCATAATGGTCATCACACTCACGTGTAGTCATTCTGTTTCAAAAATGTAGACAGGATTCTTAATGATCAGCTCACCTGTCATTACCTGTTTGTTTAGTGCACAGATATTGTTGTTCATGCCAGAAGTTATACATCTATCACACTGTCAATAACAGAAATGACAATACAATTTTTTAAATGGAAGCACATGATCACACATTTTGCTCTGAATCTGTCAAATGTAGATTAAAATACAGTATTGCTTCATTTTCTCCAGGCTACACAATAGATTCTTGAAGATTAATTTAACTTTCATCTTCCCTCTGGTGTCTCCAAAATGTAACAGATTTAACTCTGGAATAATTCCATCTGTTAAGAAAATGCATTTCATACTTAGAATTAATGGCTGCTTTTGGGCAGAACAGTGCTTTCTGAAGTGTTTACCTGAATGGGTTAAGAATCAGATTTTTTTTGTAATAAATTGGCCAGCTATCATTTATACAAAATGCATTATCACTGCCTACAAAAATAATGCAGTCTAATCTTTGAAGCCATTTTAGTACTGTGATATTCAGATAAGGCAAACAAGTGATGCTGTATGCTTTATGATTTCTACATTAAAAAAAAACATATTGTTTACAATTAGCATTGATAAAAGTACAAATGTGTATGTGTGTGTGTGTGTGTGTGTGTGTGTGTGTGTGTGTGTGTGTATATATATATATATATATATATATATATATATATATATATATATGTATGAAAAAGGACAGGCAGTAATATGTTACTTCTTTAACATAACTGGACCATGTTTTTCATGGCATAACATAATTTAAAATAGATCAGTTTTTACTTTTTAGCAATGACGTTTGTGGGTTATTTTCCTCTTATATTATGGCAGCAGATTTAATGTATGTAATAAGACAGGTCATGGTTGTGAAAAATGATTGTCAGAGAGGACAAGGTCTGAAAGATACTAGGCATATAGCTTGCTGCCTAAAAGCAATCATAACTTTATACTGATAAAAGTCATTAGGGTGCAGAGCATCATTGCTTAGTTATTGTATAACACAGGAACAATCTTCAGTAAA